>NW_007255096.1:147589-205759 GCF_000164805.1 Carlito syrichta | reverse complement strand
GCGGTGGCCGTGAGCAGCCACTGCACTCCAATCTGGGCGACAGAGTGAGACTCCAACTCAAAATAAATAAATAAATAAATAAATTAATTAATTAATTTAATTAAATAAATAAATCTGTTAAAATGATTACTTATATTAATATTATTTATTCTGTTTGAAACATCTGGACTTCCTGTCACTTCCAGTATGGACTGGAGTCTCATAGCAACAGGGCTCATCTGTGGTTGTCAATAAATGGCTCAATTTTCAAACTTAAGTAAATGTTTTAAATGTGGAAGAAAAAGCAAAAGGAAAAATTCAAAGAATAATATGAATAAATTTAAGATGAATTATAGACACAAAGAAAAAAATTTAAAGTTAGTAAAATGTTGATAAAAATTTTTAAAAGTGGACTACATTAGGCTCCCATTATTTGCAATTTCATTTTCTGTGGCTTCAGTTATGCGGGATTAACCAGTCAAAATTTCAAAAGAAAAATTTTAGAAACAATTCATGATTTTTAAATTGTGTACCATTCTGAGTATTATGATCCATTCTTTTGTAGTAACGATTTGCCCCACCTGGGACATGAATCATTGCTTTGCCAGAATATGTACAATTTCTACATTATTGCCTATTATTCACTTAGTAGTTGTCTCAGTTATCAGATGAAATGTCTTGCCATGATGGTGCTTCTGTTCAAGGCATCCTTAGTGTACTTAATAAGAGCCTCAAATACAAGAGTAGTGATGTAGGAATATTGTTATAATTATTATTTTATATTATGGTTATTGTTAATCTCTTGCGTAAGCATAATTTGTAAGTAAACTTTATCATAGTTTTGAATGTATAGGAAAAACATAGTTTATATAGGGATTGGTACTATCTGTGGCTTCAGACATCTACTGGAGTCAACGTCTCCCACCAGGGTAAGAGAGAATTACTGTATTCAGTTTTTCTTAATAACCAACTCTTAATAATATTATATGAAAAACACCATGATCTAGTTTCATAGTATTCATTCTTACAATGTATGGGAAAATGCTCTTGGTTTCAGGCATTAATCCTCCAAAATATAACAGAATTATTTCTTTATTACAATGTAGGAGAATCTAATCCTGGTTAATGTAACCCTGTACTAGACTCAGATCCATTTGAGACACATATGTATGGATCTTCATAAATATATAGTTTTAAGCATATGTTTTAGAATTAAAGTATCTGAGTTTGGAGTCAATTAGGTAATTTAATATTTTATAAAACAGAAATAATATTATGGTTGCATGAGTCTGAAAATAAATTATGCTGTGTGTTGTAATATTTAAAAATTTTTCCAAGCTAATTATTGAATTATAAAACGTACTGCAGGTACAGATATGATTGGTTTGGGGTCTGGATCTTTTTGCTGAACATTATATTTGTGGCATTCAGCCTTTCTATATGCTGCATGTTATGTGAGTTGGTTTATGTAAAATATCAAGAATAGGTAAACTCATAGAGGAAAAAAGTGGAACAGTGGTTTCCGGGTTTGAGAAATCTCTATACTGTTTTCAATCGAGGTTGAACAGTGGACAATTCCTCCAATAATGAATGAGTGTTCCCTTTTCTCTGAAACCACGCCAACAACTGTTTTTTCTGACTTTTTAATAATAGCCATTATGCTGATATAAGCCGTTATGATCATATTTTGTTATGATTTTAATTTTCACTTGTCTGATGATTAGTGATGTTGAGCATTTTTCATTTTTGATGCACATGTGTATGTGTTTTTTGAGGATTGTCTATTCATTTCCTTTGTCCACTTTTTGATATGATTGTTATCTTCATGTTGAGTTCATTGTAGATTCTTCATATTGTTTATTTCTGCCAGCTTTGTTAAAGATCAGTTGGTTGTAAGTTTGTGGTTTTATTTCTGGATTCTCTATTCTATTCCATTTATCTATATGGCTATGCTGCTTTAGTTAATATAATCTTACAGCATAATATGAAGTCAGGTAGTGTAATGCCTCTGCATCCATTCTTTTTTTACTAAGGATTTCCCTGGCTATTTGGGCTCCTTTTTGGTTCTACATAAACTTTTAATTTTTTTCTCATTCTGTGAAAAATGACACTGTTGATATTTTGATGTGGACATCATTAAATCTGTAGATTGCTTTGAGCAGTATAGTCATATTAACAATATTGACTTTTGAAATTCATGAACATCGGATACTCTTCTATGTGTTTCTGTTGTCTACAATTTTTTCTATCTGTGATTTGTAGTTCTCCTTGTAGAGACCTTTCACCTACTTAGTTAATTGTATTCCCAGGTATTTTTAATTTTTTGTGGCTATTACACATGGGATTGAGCCCTTGCTTTGTTTCTTGGCTTGAGTGTTATTTGTGTGCAGAAATGCCACTGATGTTTTCACATTGATTTTGTATGTTGAGACTTGATGTCTTTTATTAGGTCTAGAAGTCTTTTGAAGAAGTCTTGAGGGCTTTCTAGGTAGGCAACCCTGTCTCGGTCCAGTTCTCAGGTGGAATATTTTCAACTTTTCTATATAAAGTATGATATAGGCTATTGGTTTGTCATATGACTCTTATTATTCTAAGATATATTCCTTCAATGCCTAGTTTGTTGAAGGTTTTTTATCATGATAATATGTTGAACTTTATTGAATGCCTTCTTTGCATCACTTGAGATGATCATACAGTTTTTGTATTTAGTTATGTTTATGTAGTGAATCACATTTACTGATTTGTATATGTTCAACCATTCTTGAATCTTGGAATAGCCTCCATTTGGTCATAGTGGATTATTGAATTCATTTTGCTAGTTATTTTTAACTTTAAATTTTTTTATTTTAAAATCGTGGGGTACATTTCAGGGTTAGGTATATAAATATTCACTGTGCAGGTACCTGTGTTGTAAAGGTGTACCCCCTTCCCCACTGCAATACTATAAGAAAAGGATTGGCTATTTGCTAGTATTTTATTGAAAATTTTGCATTTGCATTCATCAAGAATATTGACCTGTAGTCTTATTTTTCTGTTGTGCCCTCTTCTCATTTTGGGTGATACTGGTTCCACAAAATGAGTTAATAAAATAAAATATTTTACCCATTCTAGCTGGTGTGTAAAGACATCTCAGAATTGATTTAATTTGCAATTCCCCAATGATATATGATGTTTCATTTATATATTTGTTTTCTGTATATGATGATGGGTCAGTTCCCAATTTTTTGCTCATTTAATTTTTTTCATATTGTTTAGTTGTAAGCACAATTTGTATATTATGCAATCAAATCCTTAAGCAGATATGTCCTTTGAAAACATTTTCTCTCAGTCTTTGAGTTGTCTTTTCATTTGGTTAACACTGTCTTTTGTAAATTACAAGTGAATGATTGAGAGAAAGTAGGGTAGAAAATAAAGATAAAAACTGTCAGGGAAACAGAGTATGGTACTTTTAAAAATTATTCTGTTTAATGTAGGTTTATGTATTGCTGAATGTACAGAAAGGAAAACAAATTCCACACCAGGTCATTACACGTGTTAAGGGGGGAAGCTAATACTGGAAGGTATTTATAAAACAGTTTTAGAATCTTAGAAGTTAAGCAGGAGAAATAATACAATTCAAAGATAAGAAAAAACAAAAATCTGGTACCATGCTCAGAGCTAGAGGCACCACTGGAGCAAGTAGATTCACAAGAACTATTGATGGGCACTGGAACCACAGTGGATGGTGCATTTTGGGAGCTGGGAAAAGGAGACAATTGCTGTTTGGCAGAAGCTAAAAACTACACAACACGAAGGAAGGACAAATACTACGAGTCCACATATACAAGATATCTAAAATAGTCTAGCTCATAGACGTTATAGAGGTCTGTTGTACCTCATTGTGCCTACAGTTAACAATATTGCATTGTACACATAAAAATCTGTCAGGAGGGTAGATCTCATGTTGTGTTCTAATCACGATAAAACACATTTTTTTTTTTTTAAAGCACATGGCATGTATGGCCAGTGAAAGAGATAAAGCCTGAAGCAGACTGAGGAAGGAAAAACACTAGGCTACTTCCCTCTTCTCACCTTCCAAATCTCAACCCAGTGGCTCCCACTGACTGAACCTAACTGAAGCTGTTGACCACAGAAACAGTGAAATATCCGATACAGGAGTCAGCACCTTGAGATACAAGCAGGGCAAGCAAAACCAGGAGAACATGGAGGAAAATGATTGGCACAGAGGAAATCAAATCTACCAAGGTTTAAAATCACACTATATGGAGAAAAATGCTTCTCCCACTCAATCAGAAGTAATATCAGTTAACAAAATAGTCTGTTAACTTACCTTGTCAACTCTATATGGCAGTCCCTTTACTATATCATGTATGTAGTATCTATCAATCAGATAAACTGTCAATTTAAAACCACATGTGGAAGAATTCAATGAGGGAGGAAAAATGTTTTGAAGAAAGAATGAAGTATATTTTAATCCATATACTGACATGAGAGATGTCATTTTGTATCCACAATGCAAAAATCAAATATCTATAAATAAAATGTTTTCATGAGTTTGGTTTCAAAACCTGAACTAAGCTATTTACAGTTTTTGTTTTATACACTTTCCTGTAGAAATATTAATTCCCCTGGGGATAGGATGAATCATCACATTCTTCTGAGACTGTTAATTCATATATGTTTATGCATCTATATTTTAAAATAAAAACTTATGAAACTTTAAATAAATTTCTTCTCATGGATATTAATAAGAAATTGATAATTCTACTCATTTCTTATGCATCACTAAATTTTCAGTTTAAAGCTTTTTAAAAATTGTTGAGAAAACATCTTATATAAAATATGATTTCTGATCAATTTCTGCTAAATTTTTCTTCATTTACTGACTCTAATGAAGATTCTAGTGTACCATGCTAACAATGTCACATATTAACTTGGATTTGCATACCATTTCCTCATTTTCAAATGTACTTTACTGTTATTTATAAAATAAGTTCTTACTTTTAGAGTGTATTCTTGCTGAAACTGACACTTAGGTGCAGTCTTGCTACTGATAAGATTGGGTCGCCTCTGCAAAATCATGGCTGTTTGAGTCACCTTTACTCCAGTAATTATTTTTGCTCTATTCTAGCTTTCTTTTCCTCCCATATTAATTGTCTTTATGTCTGTCTTGATAACTTTCTGTTGCCATTCCTGTTCTTCATAATAAGAATTCAGGAGTAACATGGAGCCAAACAATCCTCTTCTTTACGTTTCCAGTATTATAAAGTATACCCATGTAGCAAACATGCACTTGTAACCCCTGAATCTAAAATAAAATTTTTTAAAAGTCCTTCTTATGTCCACAAATTTTATGATAATTTTTTGCACAGTATTTTGTGACATCTTTATGGCAGCATGGGTTTTTTTTTTTGTCTTTGTTCCTCATTTTCACCTACAAAATATACTGTCTCTAAGCACTCTTTCAAAAGAAAATCCCAGGTAAAAATATCATTAAAAAATATGAGCTTAATATTTATAGTTCAGTCAATATTTTTTGATCCTCATGTTGTTTTTCTTTGTGTTTAACTTTTTTCTTCCTTTAATAGGCAAATATCATCATGGTTCTGAGTTTGGTGTTGTTTCCTTGGTCACTTTTGCCAGGATAGCAAAAGTAATTCAGGTCCAGTGATAATGATCAGCTGTGTGCATGAGTATAAACCTCAGTTCTGGTCTCCGTCTGTTTTCCCTAGGCTTTCTCTCCTGCTCCTTGTCCAGGTACACTGCTTCAACTCCCACTACCGTTTGCAGCAGTATCTTATTTTCATAATACATGCTGTTTCCTCGGGCCATTACACAGCCACTTCATCCTCTGTATCATATAGTCACAGCAAAACTAGCATAGGCGTTAGCTGTTATTTCAACCAGCAGCAACTCAGCGGTTGGAAATACTCTGTACCTTACACTATGATGTGTCAGCCACACAGTTTATATACATTATGTACTGATCTGATGACTGAGGTCTGACCAAAACAGTGAGCAAGGAAGGTCATGCTAGTTTTGAGTGCTTAATAGTCTGTGTTTGAATCATCACTTTATTTCTCTTTATGCCACTATTTTCCAGATTCTCTGTGTGTCCGATTTTCATTAAATTACTCCAGTTATGCTATATCTTCATACCTGTGAGAAAGTTGTGCTGATTCTAACTTCAGTTAATTTTAACAAACTACTCACTGTCGAACTCCATTTATATATCTTATTCACTCATGAAAAAGATAACTATTTTAAAAATATGCAACGGTTTATGCATTATTATAGGAACTACAGATAAAGAAGTAAACAAGGCAGCTAAAATCTTCCTCTGCAAGTTACATGTTCTGTCAGGCCTGTCAGAGAAATAATGGCATAGAAGCAAGTTCAATAGTGTGTGTGTGTTTTTCTCACTTCTCTACTGTTTTATACATATGGAATTCTATGAATGGAAAATCAATTCTGTCATACAATAGTGGATGTACCATTTTAAAATCTGAGCTTATTTGTGTGTGTGTGTGTGTGTGTGTGTGTGTGTGTGTGTGTGTGTGTGTGTATGTTTGTTTCAGATTACAAAAAATGTATACAATAATTGAGGGTGTTTGTCTTTCATTTCAGTGGTGCAATAAGCATGTACAATATCAGAAGCAATAGTTATTCCAATAGTTTCTTTAGCAAACATAGGACACATTGGCCTTTTTCACACAATGGAAAATATCTTTTCTACAGAAAGATGTAGTTCTCAACATTCTCATGATGTCAGCTGTGAATTTTTATCATCAGTATTAGTGGTGCCTTAGAAATTGGCAATAAAAATTTAGATAGCAGAAATGATTGGAAACATTCCTTCAGTAAGTACCACAAGAGATCATGTGTGAGAAAGTCGTAATGTCCAGAGATCTATTTTCAGTTGAAGATATATAAATTTTGTCAACAATAATATACACTTTCAAAATGTATATTTTTAAAAATTTAAATGTATATAAGAATGGATAAATTATGGCCATTCTTCTTGATATAGCTAGATTTAGTATAAGGATGCACTTCTAATTATTATTATATATTTCTTTGTAACATTGGACGTCTATTCCAAAAAAAAAACTATGGGATACGGGATACTATACTATACGGGATACTATACGGGATACTTCCCTCAGATGTGATGTTATGGTGTCCAGTATTTCCTCTATAGCTGATTAACTTGTTCATTTATTCATTTTTATGCCTTTGCTCAGTTATCTTTTTTAAAGTGAGGCCTTCCTTAGTATAAGATTTAACATTTTATTATCACACTTTACACCAGTCCCAGCTTTTCCAATCTCCCTTTTTTGTGCCATATTTCTCCACCTGATAAACACTCCTACACATGTGTTTTTATTTTTGAACTCCAGTAATGGAGTTAAAATACTACAAAACAAGTATTTTTGTTTCTTTTGTGGGTTGCTGTTTCTATAGCATGCAGAAGAATGTCTGTCATTTAGTGACTGTAGCCTAAAGTATTTTCAAAATAATAAGTATTGATGCTTGTCACCATAATAGATAGGAAAATATCTAATCATCCAATTATAAAAGATCTTTTCAAAAGTAACTATTTTAAAAATATTGATTTTAATTCATTCTAATATCAGCCTTTTTTTACTATCAAAGCTCTCTCTTCTTTGTTTCTAGGAAAATCTTGTAATTTCAATATATGGAAAAATATGCCATTCTTTATAGAGTGTAAATGGGGAAAAGTAAAAAACAATTCAAATCCATCAAAAGTGGTAGAAAAATATTCAACATATCATTGCAAATACGTGAGAAAGAAAATTGCAAAATGTGATATTTATCTTGGATGCCTCCTTGTATTGATAAACATTCTTACATTTTTTCTTGGTGGAATAACAACACTCAGCATTCATTTACCTTTCATGTCAATCATGAGAAACACAAGAGAATCAACTACATTTAAAGGACCTGAGAGAAGGTAAATAGGACATTGGTTATTTCTGTTTCTTTTTTCAGTTTTCAGGACTCTGAAAGTTTATATAACCAAGAAAAAGATTACATGTAAATTATAACAGGCAGTACTGAGAATATGAGTTTTTGACTATCCTAAGATAATAGGCTATAATAAAATTCCTTAATATGATAAAGATTTTCTCAACCGAGATATAATTTGTGTCTCACGAAGCTAAGTTATGGTACCTGACTTCACTATCTCTGAGTGTGAGCATGTTGTATGTGTCTCTTTTATGTTATTAATAAATTGGTCTGCAATCCTCTAACTTTTTCATTAGACAGTGATCTTAAGATAAGAGATAACATTTATTCACATCACTCTACCCCTTAGTGTCTACCTAGATTATAATAAACATGATGGTCATATATAGTGAATAATCAATATCCTTTCATTGCTACAATCAAATTATAATGCTTACTTTGCATTTACATCTTTCTGATGAAAGATTTCTCATCTCTACCCACCCCCCTCCACACACACACACACACACACACACACACACACACACACACAATAAAAGAAGTGAGTTAGATTATTTCCTCCTCCAAAAATTAACTTCAAACAAGTACAAATTACAAATTTAAAAAGGACCATTCACCTTGTGCCAATATTCTCTTTTTAATGAATATTTATCTCAGATTAATTTTAGGCTACTAGTGGAACTTAGTAATGAGTAAATTGTTTAGCACTCAGTGAGTAAAAGTTTAGTCACAAGAGTTAAAAGGTAAGTTGGTTAGACTGACAGAATTTTACTGATTTGATTCTGCATCTTCTGCTTGGGTATTTATGTGTCTTACTATTCTTAGTTATGTATTCCTTTTACTTCTCCTGTCCCTCTCTCTCTCTTTTATTTTCTTTTCTTATTCCCAAATTATATCAGCAGATACTGAATGTAGAGCTTGACTGTGTAGACTTTTTTGTCTAAAGGTCAAAAAAGAGGCTCAGTTTCACTTCACTGATACTTAATGACACTATTTGGGCTTGGGACTTCAAGAAGTTACCAATCTGTTGACTTTGTTTTGCTATTTTAGAAGAAAAACCCAAAGTGCCACCCACCAGCTCACCACAGAGGAACTGTTTCCAGCTACACAGAAGTTGAGAAGCCACAGCTGCAGCCCAGCTCTTGGCAAGTCTTCCATGAGGTTCTTACACCTTGCACTAAGTCCCATGTGATACACACGCCTACTATTTAGGAAGGATGCACATTAGGGACTGAAATTAAGAAATTTTGAAAAAAAGGTATGTTTTCTCCACCGTGGCTTTATAAGTTTCTCCCTATACTAAATAATCAAGGAAAATGACAGTGTTCTATTGAAATTATGTCACCATTATTTGGACATTTCTCTGTGTAGAAATTTCATTTAAAAAATAGTTATTGAGCAATGTGAAGTGTCAAGAAGTGTCTATATAGAATCATAATTTATTCATTGTTTTGTTTCTTTTTGAGTCTGAATGATACATTCCTGAACCATATGTAGGTTGTCTGTTGCTTTGGCTTTATTGTTTTATTTATCTGTTTATTTCTGTTGATAGGAAGCATTTATCTTTGATCTTTGAACTTGCCACAGATGCAAAAAGGGAACATTTTCTTGTGTAATGTCTCTGGTCAACACTCATAAGTGAATTTGTAGCTTTTGGTTAAAGCTAAAATTGTAAAATGATACCATATTTGTAAGAACCAACATGGCAGTTTCCAAAACCAAAACTATAACTACAAAGACATAGGATAGCTTAGACTAAAATGGTATGTTAAATAAGAACTGAAAATCAACATGTCTATCACAGGAAGTGCTCCCTCACTTGAATTCAAGCTATGAGATGATCATCTTCACTCCTTAGAAAAGACCAGAGCAAGATTCATAAAATCAAGGATTAGAAAAGTTCCATGAGTGAAATGAATGACCAGTAGGAGCTGACTATTTAATTTTAAAAGAGGTCAGAATCTTTTTAACTCTAGGAAAAGTATATTCAGAAGTAAGAGGAACTTGAATGATTTTCTATTCCCTGGCATATTTGCATGATCTTATTTTTTCATTAAAGAAATTAATGGATTTAACAATCTCTTACATGCGCACACACATAGAAATAAAGTCATATAAATCAAGCACTAGAATTCACTGTGTGTTCAATAAAAGTTAAAATAATCATTTATTAAACAAACTATAAAAAATGAAAGTGGTAAGTTAAGTAAACTTTTTAAAATCTTGCCATTTCTTTAATAACAAAATAAAACATTACTTCCTAGAATATAAAATCAGAAGTTAGAGAGTGGTGGTTGCATGAATTTACATGTAATAAAGTTGCCTACAATTACAGACTTGCAAGCAAATATATGTATATAAAAGCAATAAAATCTGAATAAGTTATATGGATTGTTACAATGTCAACTTCTTGATACTGATACTCTACTTGTGTAAAATGCAGGCATACTTCAGAGATATTGAAAGCTCTGTTCCAGAAACCACAATAAAGCCAATGTTTCCATAAAACAAGTTACACAATTTTTGATTTTTCAGTGCATATAAAAATTTTATTTCTTTACTATAGTGTATTCAGTTTACAATGGCATTATATCTAGAGAAATGTACATACCTTAATTTAAAAATATTTTATTATGGATGCTTCTATACTGTTGGTGGGAGAGCTAACTAGTCCAACCTCAATTGTAAATAGTGTGATGACATCTAAAGCAACTAGAACTTGTCCTTCCATATGATCCAGAATTCCCCTTTTTGGAATATACTCAAAGAAACACAAATCATTCTACAAAAAAGACACCTGGACACACATGTTTATTGCCACACTCTTCACAATATCAAAAGCATGCAATCTACACTTATGCCCATCAAACGTAGATTGGATACAGAAATCGGGGTGTATGTACATGAGGAAATATTATGCAGTCATAAAGAAGGACAAAATCATGGACTTCATAGCAAATTAAATGGAATTGGCGAAAATCTTTCTTAGTGATCTATCCCAGAAACAAAGAATTGAATAGCATATGTTCTTACTCGTAAGTGGAACCTAGACATTAATCACAAAAGCCCAAGGGAGAGATCAGCAATCATAGGACACTGCCAGGGAAGGAAGGAAGGGGGGTCCATGTAACAACATGAAGGATACCTGAACCTAAATCAGGAGAAATGAGGACCAGTTGGAGGCACAAACTTCACTTGCACCTATATTTCTTATGCTTCTAATCCTGGCTTGTACCTCACATCTTTATACTAAAATGAAGTTAAAACAAATAGATAAGTAAAATACTTTATTCATAAAATATGCTAATAATAAGCTGAGATTTTAGTGAGACCTAATATTTCTGCTGATGGAGGGTCTTGCCTCAGTGTTGATAATTGCTGACTGATCATGGTGGTAGTTACTAAAGCCTGAGATGTCTATAGCAATTTCTTAAAATAAGACAATCGTAAAGTTTTGCTACATTGATTGACTCTTTTCACAAAATATTTCTTTGTAGCATGCAGTACTGTTTGATAGCACTTTGTCCACAGCAGAACTTTTAAATTTGGAGTTAATCCTCTCTAACTATGCAGGTAAATTTATCAACTAAGCTTATGTAATGTTACCAATCCTTTACTGTCATTTTAATAATGTTCAAAGTATCTACACCAGGAGTAGTTTCCATTTCAAGAATCTATTCTCTTTGTCCATCTATAATAAGCAACTTCTCACCCATAAAGTTTTATTTTTGGGATGGCAGTTATTCAGCCACATCTTCAGGCTCCAGTTTTAATTATTTTTCTTGCTATATCAGCACATCTGTAATTACTCCCTCCACTGAAGTCCTGAATCCCTCAAAGCCATCCATAAGGGTTATTCAAAACTCTTATTAATGCTACATTTTGACCTCCTCCCATAAATCGCAATGTTCTTTATGGCACTTAGAATGATGAATGAATTCTTTCCAGAACATTTTCAGATATCAGAGAATCCCTACCTATGGTAACTGTAGCCTTATAAAATTCATTTCTTGAATTATAAGGCTTGAAAGTTGAAATGATTCCGCAAACAGTGAACTACATATTAGAAGTTGGTTTAGCAGGAATTAAACATGAATCTCCTTGTACATCTTCATCAGAACTCTTGGATCACAAACTACATTGCCCAAGAGCAGAAATATTTTGATAGGAGTCTTTATTCTGAGTTTAAGCTCTCAACAGAGGGCTTAAAATATTCAGTAAACCATCCTATGACCAAATGTGCTGTCATCCACATTTTGTTGTTTCATTTATAGAATATGGGCAGAGTAGAGTTAATACAGTTCTTAAGGGTCCTAAAATTATTAGAATGGTAAATGAGCACTGGTTTCAGCTTGTCACCAGCTATATTCATTTCTGTTAAGACAGTCTGTCCTTTGAGGCCAGACATTGACTATTCCTCACTGTCTAGGAAAGTTATAGATGGCACTTTCTTCCAATAGAAAGCTGTTTCTTTTACATGGAAAATCTGTTGTTTAGGTTAGCCACCATCATCACTTACCTTAGTTAGATCTTCTGGATAATTTGTTGCAACTTCTACAACAATACTGTTGTTTCACCCTGCATGTTTATATTACAGAAACAATTTATTTTCTTCAACATCATAAACCAACCTGTGCTATCTTCCAAGTTTTCTTCTGCAGCTTTCTCGCCTGTTTCAGGCTTCATAAAATTGAAAAGAGTGTCTTTCTATGGATTAGGCTTGGCTAAGAGAAATGTTGTGACTAGTTTGACCTTTTATGCAGACTGCTAAAATTTTCTCCAAGTTAACAATAAGGCTTGGTGGATTTCATATAACTCATGTGTTCATTTGGGATAGCACTTTTACTTTTCTTCCAGAACCTTTCCTTGGCATTCACAATTTGGCTAACAGTATTGTAAGAGGTCTAACTTTTGGCTTATCTGAATTTTGGACATGTTTTCTTATTAAGTTTAATCATTTTTAGTTTTTGATTTTAAATGAGAGATGTGAAACTCTTCCTTTTCCTTGAATGCTTAGAGACCATTACAGGGTTCCCAACTGGCCTAATTTCAATAATGTTGTACCTCAGAAAATAGGGATGCCCGAGAAACCACAGAAAGATGGGAAACAATTAGTTGATGATCAGTCAGAGCAAATACATTTATCAATTCAATTCACTATTTTAAACGATCTGGTTTGTTGCACCACAAAGCAATTACAATAATAATTTCAAACATAATTGATCACAGATCACTATAACAGATTTAACAATTGTGAAAAAAATTTAAATATTGAAATAATTTTCAAAATGTGACAAAAGATAATACATGAGAACAAACTGTTAGAAAAGCAGCACCAATAGATTAGCAACAAACCTTTAATTTGTAAAAACAAACAAACAAAAAACAGATTGTGAAACACAAAGAAGGAAAGTGCAATAAAATACAATGCATCTGCATTACCATTGGAGGATAAAGTGGAGGGACAAAGGATATTTCTATAGTAATTTTGCAACTTTTAGTCATTACATATTCATTTGTGAATAAAAAGGAAAAAAACAGATTTTAATAGTAGACAGTAGTTGTATTCCCTTTACTATAGCACCAACAATTTTCATTTTTCTTTCCTTCTTATGTCTCAGCTACTTTGTTGGTTCTCTCATTAAAATCAAATTCTGTTATACTAATTAGCAAAAGATTGACTTCATCTCAGAGATAGCAAAATCAGAGATGGTGGATGTACTGTTTCCAAGTTAAAGTTTGCTAGTGCAATGTTGTTATTATAGTGCTAAGCATAGCTGCTTTCCAAATCAAAGCTTGTGGAAATCATTGCTACTTTATTAAGGTATTTTTTTTTATTAATCTGAATTTGAAGACTTCTCAACACAACACATGTAAATATGTGTTTTCACTCTTATGTATTCTCAATTACTGTCTTTTAAAGTTAACTTGCACGTGTAGATTAGTGGCAGACTCATTCAGAAAGATCAAGTTTACAAAAAAACAAAATTTTAAAAAGCACAAAAATGTATTGAAAGAAGTCACCAGTTTGTCAAACTGTATCCTTCTAAAAGTTCGATACCTCTAAATGTTTTTAAGTTAATTTTTGCTATACTTTTGTTTTGTTTTGTTTTGAGTAAAGTAGACCTCACTCCAATATCCAAATTGGGCACCAACTGTATGCCTTATCCACCAGTCACAATGTTTTGTATCCAGCAGTCAATATCAATGCAATTGTTGTTCTTAGATGAAGTTTCACACAAAAGAGTCTATGATATATTGTTATAGCTATTATATATAAATTTTTAAAAAAACATGCAAAAGTAACTATGAAGTAGAGTCAACATGATGCTAATATCTGGAAAAAGTAACAGGTAGTAATTGGAGGATCACATGAGGAGAGCTTTTGAGCGTGCTGAGAATGTTCTATTTCTTGATTTGCATGGTAGTTGTATGAGGGTTGCCTTTGATGAATTATCAAATTTTGTGCTTTTATTATTATTTTTACTTGAAAACACATGTTTATTGCAGCACTATTCACAATAACAAAAGCTTTTATTATTTTAACATGCATATTATATTTTAGTTTGAAAGGGTAAGAAGAGAAAATATGTTAAAATCTATCTTTTTTTAGTTTCTGATATAAGACTGAGCTATTACCTGTTTCTCACTTCACAGGAATCACATGTACAATGAGTCCCCTTTATGCCAATGAGTTTCATTCTGAAAATGTGTTTGTAAGTTCAACAAAGTTAACTTAGTCACCCAACTAACAAAATTGATTATATAGTACTGTAGTACAATAGGTTTATAATCCTTTTCACACAAATAATACATAAAAACAACAACTCAAAAAAGCAAAAAACATTTTTATGAGAGTGACTCAAACATGAAATTTATTTATTAAAAACTTGTATTTATTATTCACGTTTTAACTTCAGTCACCTTAAAAGTACTCTTTGTTTGATACAATACACCTATCAAGACACTTTTCCCACAGCTCAAAACAGTTTTTGAGCTCATCAAATGAGATGCATTTTAGTATTTTTGATCTTTCCTGTTTCACCTCTACCACATAGGCAAAATATTTCTCTTTGAGGATTTTATTCACCTGGGAAAACAAACAAACAAAAAACCACTCGGGGAGAAATTAGGTGAATAGGAAGGGTGGGACACAGGGATTATGCCATTTTTCATCAAAAATTGCTGAACACTCAGTGAGGTATATGCAAGTGCATTGCCAAGGTGGAAGAACCAGTCACCCGTCTGACACAACTTGGAATGTTTCTTCTAAAACACAGTCTCTCACAGCAACGCTAGCTAGTACATTAATGCTGATGGGTTCTTAGGACTCTTACCTAGCTGGAAAAGTGTGTGCTACAAGGGGCCCACCTTCCAAAACATAACTTTGGTTTTTGAGGGTCTCTCTGATAATCTTATAGTACAGTACCTTGAATAATACAGTAGTACAATACAGTGCAACAGTTGGACTGCAGGGGCTGGCATCAAGTAAACAGGCAAGAACAGCTACTGACTATTGGAGGTAGAGGAGGTTGGACATGGTTGAGCTGAAGGATCATCAGCAATAACAGATGGAGGGCAAACTGCAATTTCACTCATGTCTGATGTTGACGTCAAGATTCTGGTTCCTTGCTAATCAATCCTTTCAACACTCTGGAAAATAATTTCAGTTGTGTCTACATAGTAGCCTTTCATTTTTCATCATAGATGACATGGTAGCACTGGATCACATTTTCAACAGCTGTTACAAGTGTACCATTCTAGGTTTGCGTCCTTTGCCTCAAAAACTTACAGTATCTCTTCAAATAAATAAATTCTTATTGAAATTTTTTGCATTATGAATCTCTTAAGTTCCTCAATTACTCCTTTTCCCTCTTGTCTCTCTTTGTCCAGTCACTGGGCCTCCAATTTCATCAGGTCTTCATTAGTAAGCTTTTAATGACTCAGAGCAACAACTTCAATGAACTGTCCTCCTGCAAATCTAGCTCCAGTTTCTCACTGAGGGTCACTAGGTTGCTGAAGACCTCCTTGGACTTCTCATCCACCTTCTCAAAGCCATGAAAATCATGAACAAAACTACAGGCAAAGGTTCTTCCAAACACCATTTATGATGACAGCCATAACCTCATGCCCAGCAAAATCAATATTTATCCAGGCCTTGTAGTCATCACAAGGTTGTTCCTAATTAGTCACTTGCTTATATTGCCTGACAAAAAATTTTGATGTAAGTAGTATTTCTTGAAAGTTGCTATAACTCTCTGATCCATAGGTTGGAAGAACAATGTAGTATTTGGGGCCACTAATTTGATGTTGAAATGGAAGTCATCCATGAGTGGAGGTATCCCAGAGCATTGTCGAACAGTAAAAGAATGTTGAATGTGACATCCTTCTCCAAGCAATATTTCGCAAGCTCTGGGATAAAGTGGTGGAAAAACCATTACTGAAAGATGGCCTGTGTAACCACGGCTTTGGGGTTACTTTTCCATAAAATAGGAAGAGAGTCTTTGGTTATATTTTTCTGTGTTTTGGGGTTTTCTGAATGATACATTCAGAGAGGCTTCGGCTTCATATCATGAGAAGTACTGTCTCCAAACAGTAGAGTTAGCCTATCCTTTGCTGCATCAACTTTTTCTCCTTATTGTGGTAACTTTGGCCTGCATTCTCTTCCAGTATAGCCCTAACTCATTGAAATTAAGAATGTGCTTGGGTAAATATGTGAGTTTATCAATAATTTCTTGAAGTGTTTCAGGAAATTTTTGGTCTACTATATCTGTATGCATTGCCTAGCCTGCTGCTTTTATGTTGTGAAGGTTAGCTCTATTGAGCACATAAACCTAGCCATGTCTGTCATTAAAAGATGTACCCTCTGATTCTTTACCAAGTTTCTTCTTCAAGTCTTCATAAAATATTTTGGATCTCTGTTGAATAAGCATTAAGCTGAGCATGACTAGATGTTGATGTTGATCCTGTATCCATGAATTGAGAAGTTCCTCTATCACCTCCTTCAGTTTTCCATGTTTCTTCAAAATTATTGTTGTCATCATTGACACAGCAGAACACGTTTCAAGATCTGTCCTTATTCTTTAGAATCAAGCCATTGGTTGAACAATCTATGTTTTAAGAATGAGCAATGTCTACCAATTTTTTGTCTTGCTCCACTCTCTCAATTATTTTCACTTTTGTTTTCATCATTTTTTGTTTGGTGTTTCTTAACAGTACCAGCTATATCACCATTGCTTTTGCGCTTGCTTCAGAACATCCTAGGCTTGAAATCAGGACATGGTACTACTGAACTATATACACTACTATATAGTAAAATACAAAAAAGCACAACCACTCATGGAGAGTGTATGCTCATGACAATGTGCTCCAGACACGTGAACTAACTTACCGGATCGGATATGGGAATGCACATTTGCATCTTTGAAGTTTGCAGCTTAAGGTTCATACAAAGGGGACTTAATATACAGAGAAAAATAAAGTAAAAAGACTTCACATCAGAAAGTCACCTCAGACATTTAGTCAGAACCTATGCAAGTCAAAATAAAACTTTTGTCTTTTTTGTCATGAGTGGAAGCTCTCCAAGCTAGAATTTTTTATATAGTAAAAATGTCTTTCAAAAAAGACAAATTAAAGTATTTAAATAAGGAAAACTAAGACAATTCATCACCATCAGACCTCTATTACAAAAAAAGTTAAAGAAAGGTCTTTAGTTTACAGAAAAACAATACCAGATGTAGACTTGGATCGAATAAAAGAAAAAATAGAAATAATACATCTGTTAATAAGTATAAATATTTATTTTTATATCATTTTCTTTTTTCTAAAATTATAATTGCTTTTTAAAGTAAAAATGTATCAAGAAGATATAACACTTCCAAATATTAAGAATGGAATAACAGAATTTCAAAACACATAAAACAAAATTGACAGAAGTGAAAAAGGTATATGCACAATTACCTCTGGAAATCTCAAAAATTATCTTTCAGCAATCAATAACATAAACATCAGAAAGTCAACAAGGATATTGAAGATTTGAAGAAATCCATCAGCCAACTTACCATAATTGACATTTACAAACTACTTCACCAATGACAAAGTAATATGTTTTATTTTCAAATACATACAAACTTTCACAGAGATAGAACATATTCTCGTCCATAAAACAAATCTCAATAAATTTTGAAAAATCTATATTGTAAAAGTTTTTATCTGCCTATAAAATTAAACCAGACACAATTAACAATGAAAACATTGTTTGTGTGCACACATATTTGTACATGAGCACAGCAAATGTTTAAGAGAAATGTAGTTACCTACCCATAAAGCTTCAACGTCTTTCTGATGGCAATTAATTCATAATTATATTTTTGTCATTACTTTTTAAGTAAATAAACAAACAGAAGTCTTAATAAATATTATGACATTATCATATCGTGATTAAATTTTCATGACTTGATTACAATATAGAGTTAATCACATTCATATCTTTACCCGTTATACTACATGGAGATATTTTAATTTTCTTCTTTGATTTAAAAGTTCTCTGTCAGTGAGCAACAATAAATATGAAATATTTCCGGATTGTTTTAACCTTAGTCTTACTAAGGTTTCCAATCATGGGCTTATGAATAAAAAAGAATAAATGATAGATAAAAAATGTAAATATCGATTGGTCTAACAGCATTGGTTAATTAATATTTTTAGTTTTGCTTTTGTTTTTTAGTGACTATGATTGATAAAACTGTGTAACCTACAAACAGTAAATGCTAAGGGATACTGAGAAAAGTTGTGGATGCACCACCCAGTGATGAAAAAGGGTACCTACTTCAAAATTGAAAGTTCAAAAGAGACATCAGAAAAGAATAATACCCCCAGAATATCAAATGAGGTAGAATGTAATAAAGTACATTGAAAATAAATGAAAATATTGAAAGGTACTTTATTAATAATTAATCATATACTTAATTTTGCTTATTACAATGCTAGAGTTGAATGAAACTGGTTGGTCATTAGTGCAAATCTATTAGGTATCTTATGTAACTGAAGGTAAGACTGATGAAAGACCCAACCTAGAAGTGGTACAGAGCTAAGCTGAGCAGCAGTAAAGCCACTTCTGTGTGGACGCATCCTGAGATCTCATCAATTCAGCCCTCACCTATTAGAGACTCTCATAGGATGGGCAAAGGTATCATTGGTCTTTACATTCCTTGCCTTCCTTTCCAGGTTTTTGCTGTATTCTAAGTACTATCAAGATTTCTAAATTCAAACTTGTGTCATAGATTTAAGATTGACTTCTCCTGAATATATACGTGCACGCTATAAAATAAACTAGAGAAGGAAGAATTTGAGCAAACCCTGCAAGCGAGTAAAATTCTTACGATATGTTGAAAAAATAACCTTATCACTGGAATTACAGAAAAATGTCATTAGGTGGAAATGGAAGGCAGGACGCAAAGAGGGAGGGCCAAGTTAAGGGGTGACAATAAATACCAAGCTATAAGATAAATTTCATCCCACAAAATGTCATAAAGTAGGAATAAGAGTTATTCTTTTGTATTTTTATTTATCAACAAATAATATTTATACATCTGTAATTGCCAATAAACCATATTAGAGAGACTAAAAATGATATACTATACCAATTCTCTAGCTTAAACAAAAATTCATGTATTTTCTATTCTTAAGATGTTTTCATGATTTTAAGTATATCCTAATCACTAGGTATTTGTGGTCATCCCCAAACTATTTTATTAAGCCCTGAAATTATTTATTGATTTCACAGTTTATATGAATTAAAAATATATTTTTCGGTTCATTTTTAATGCAATACTAAGTGGAGTAGGTATAAGTTATTCTGATCTTCAATATCAACGTTCAGCCTAGCTACCGAGAAAGCAATGACATGAAACAACTAAAAGTAAAGGTCAGCATTTTTTCAGACAACTAGGTGCATATTATTTTATATTTTCTTTACTTAAATTGCTTTAAAAATGTAAACATGCATTAGTGTGTTCACATAAAAAAACAAGTGTTTATGTGCACATGCATGCACATGTGCATAAACACACAAGCACAAAATTTAATGTAAATCTTTTATCAATTAGGAAAAATACACATTATTAGAACAACTTAAAATGTTTTGTGTGAAATTTAATAATTTTAAGTACTTTGCAAATGCCAAATCAATATTTTTTAATGAATATATGACATAGGAATCAAATTATTTATTATATGTTGTCATTGTATAACAGCAGTACTTTATATAGAATATTTGGAGAATAGAGAAGTGATTAAAAAAATCTTCATTATTCTGACACCCTTGCTAGAATTGAGCATTTTTTTTGTTTTTTAATTTATCTGTGTTTGTCAGTATAGTGTATTCAAAATGTATCATTTTAATATATTATTATCTTGACAAGCATACGATGCTATTGTTTTAATAGAATGCATGATTATATGAAGTTTGACTAATTGGCTATCATTTGAAATTTACTTACTTAATGCTTCCATGTTACTGAGTTATATTCTTTAAATGTTTAGATCAATATGTGATAATAGCTAGAAGTGTATTACATATTGATTTACTAGCTGCCTTTTTTCTTATGCTAACTGAATATTCATGACTATGGCTAAGATGTATAATTATTTTTAAAGAACCTAACTTGTTTACTATGGATTTTCAAAAAATTGTCAATTATTACAGTGTTAATTATAGTATGCACATTTACCATGTGATTTAAGAGGAAGTATCTTTACATTTTACTTAATGCATTAATAATTAAAGCCTTTTACACTAGACTCTGTCTACAAACTATTCAGAAATTGTGTTCTTTTTTTATTCCTGATTAACAGTTTAACTAACCACTCTATGTAGTTTGTTTGTATGGGGAAATTCTGTTAATGAACTTATTATTTGTTAGAATGTGTATTTGAGTGTGTTAAATAACATCACCATTTTTCTTATTTTTCCAATATGTCAAAACAGAATGACTTAGCGTTGTTACCCTAAATATTTTAAACTTAGTTCTTCACAGTTGCAAATTATTTTCATGTATGAGAATCGATAACAACAACAACAAAAAAAACCTCCAACTAATTTTCATGTTTATACCCAAGATATAACTATAAACAGAATCACGATGGTTAACAGCAAGCTTAAGATGGCAAAGTCCATAATTTGTGGAACTGTCTTTATGCCAGAAGTTCAAAGGCTTTTCTCCTCCCAGAGTACCCAGGTGACTCCCAAATACCTAACTTTTTGCATGGTGCTCTACAATTTTTCTGTTTTTTCTAATTTCAGTTAAATTTCCTTGATGCATAGTGAACTCAAGCATTCACAACCAAGATTGAGAAATCTGATGTTCAATGTTTTACCTCATTTGTGATAATAAATGTATGTGTGCTTCTTAAGGTGTAGATTCATAGATGCATGAATATCAGGCATTATATCATGCCGTTTCACATATGTTGTATGCATATATTTACACATCTTTAAAAGCTTTGTTGCAAAACTTTTCTTAAAAATTGTTGTGTAGTCTAGCACCAAATCAATTTACCTTAAATGACATCATTAGTGATATGTAGGAGGCTGATTATTGTGTATTGCATGGTTTTAAGTGAGGCTCCATAATAAGGACACCCGAGTGGCTAAGCAATTATCAACATAGTCTAACTGAAAAAAAATTAAGTGGAAATGGTATTCTGTAAACTTAATAATCAATGACTATGGAAAATCACAAGGAAGAATATACTAATTTCCTGAATTCCTAATATCTAGAAAGAACTTGCAGAAACAATCATATTCATAGTGTCTCTTCACTAGGGTCAGCATTGTGGTTTAGTACTCATGCTTCTATATCAGACTACCGTACCTTGAATGTTAGCTTAGCTCCTTCACAAATACTGTTACTTTGACTAGATTATTTAAAGTTTCTGTTTCTTATTTTTCCCACCTTTTTAAAAATTGGAATGTTAATATTGACCACTTCGATGCATTCATTTGAGATTTAAATGAGTTAGCTATCACCTAGTTTATCTTTTAACAATGACTTCTCAAATTAAGACCTCTCTCCAATAGTCAATTTTGATCTGTCATACTTGCCCTATTACTAGCATGTGACTATGTTAACTTCCAGTACACTTCACTTTCTTGATTTTTCTTCTATTTTTCTTACCCTTTCTCCCAGCCTTCTGGTTGCTCTACTTACTTTCTCTAATTTATTTTTATTTATTTATTTATTTTGAGTTGGAGTCCCACTCCATTGCTCAGGCTGCAGTGCAGTGGCATGCTCACAGTCACCCCAGTGTCGACCTGCTGGACTCTGGCAATCCTTCTGCCTCAGCCTCCCAAGCAGTCAGAGTTATAGGCGCGGACTACCATGCCTGGCTAAATTTTTATTTTTATTGTAGAGGCGAAGTCTCATCTAGTTTGCCGGGTTGGTCTTGAACCCACAGGCTCAGGCAATTCACTCATCTTAGTCACCCAAAACGCTATGATTACATGCTGAGCTGTGGAACCCGGCCTCATTCTCTAATTTCTAATACTGTTTTGAAGTGTTTTTAGAATCTGGTTTATCTCTTATCTCTCATTTTTACATTTTCTGCTATTGATTCATCTAAGGTTTTGACTTTTAATATCATCTAATGACCCCAAATGTATAACCATCATCAACCTTAAATAATGAGATTCAGAAAATATGATTAAGTATAGTATAGATACTTAATACTTATATTACAAATGAGAAAGCTGTGAAAGAAAGAAATCAAGTAAACTGCTCATGTTGCAAAGCAAATAGGTGACTTCTACACCAGTGGCCTCAGTTTTAAAGCCAGTACTGTGCTGTATTGACTCAGGCCACCTCTTCGCTTTCTACCTTTCAAAAACACATTGTCATCTCTACTGCACTATTTTATTTTTTCCTATTCTCTTTGTCTCTTTTACTTTAAACATAGTTATTACTACTTTTAATGTGGTTTCTAGTCCGAGCAATGACAAATTCCTTAAATTATTATTTCTTAAATAAAGGAGTACTTTATGGAGTGTGGGATGAGGTTAATATTTTATTTACACTTTTTATAAGGGATTTTTTTAAATGTTTCCATGAAGTAAACGAGCATGTGACAAACGTCTGTTTCTCACCGTGAAACACCTACCTCGAAATCAAGACTTATCTATATTTCTACTCTTTTATTTCCTGAATTTTGCTTGACTTTATATAGACACATTTCCAAAAATTCTAAGGGCTCAAACTTATTCCATCTTGTTTCTACATTTCTTTTTAGCATAATCAAAGAATGGCTCAGTATATGCACATCAATGTATATACCATACTAACAGAATGACAGATAAAAACCACAGGATCATTACATTCAGTAAAGTTTATGAAATACAAAATCAAAATCAGGGGCATTTCTATATTCTAACAACTATCTGAAAACAAATATTAAAACATCCCATTTTAAATATTATAAAAAAATAAAGTGCTTACGAACAAAATTCATTATCAGGAAAATGCCAATCAAAACCACACTGTGATACCACCTAACCCCAGTAAGAATGTCCATCATTAATAAAACAAACAACAATAGATGCTGGTGAGGATATGTATGAAAAGGCACGCTTCTACCCTGCTAGTGGGAATGCAAACTAGTGTAACCTCTTTGAAAGACAATGTGGCAGTTTGTGAAAGAACTAGAAACTGACCTTCCATATGACCCAGCAATTCCCCGATTGGAAATATACCTGTAGAAACTGAAATCATTCTACAAAAAAAAGATACCTGCACACATATGTTTGTTGCAGCTCTATTCACAATAGCAAAAACATGGAACCAACCACGTTGTCCATCAAAGCTGAACTGGATTTTAAAAATGTGGTACTTATACACAATGGAATATTACACAGCTGTAAAGAAGAACTTCACAGCAACTTGGATTAATTTAGAGTCAATCTTAGTGATCTATCAAAGAAACAAAGAGCATATGTTCTCACTCATAAGCAGATCTTGAACAATTATAATACTATAAGAAAGGGATGGCAGTAGTAGGAAATTGTCAGAGGGTGTGGAATTGGCAGTTGTGGGAAACTGCTAGGGGAGGGAGGGGCATACCTCATCAACAAGGGTCCCTGCATAATCAATGTTTGTATACCTAACCCTGAATTGTACCCCACATCTTTATAATAAATAAATATATGTATAAATAAATAAAACCAAACTTAAACAAAAGGTAAAAGGTCTATACTCTGAAAATTATAATACATTGCTGAGAGAAGTTAATGACATAGATAAATTTTTAAAATCCCATGCTGTTGTATTAAAAGGATTAATGTTCTTGAAATGGTTTTACTGCCCAAAGTGATGCACAGATTTAATAAAGGCCCTATCAAAATCCGGGTGGCATTATTTATTGAAACAACAAAAAAGTACTAAGCTTCATATGGTACTACAAAAGACCATGAATAGCCAAGGCAATAATAAGTAAGAATAACAAAGGTGGAGGGGAAGTATCATACTTCTTGATTTTGAAATATATTACAACGCGACAACATTTAAAACAGTATGGTATAGATATAAAAACCAACATATACATTAATAGAACAGAATTGCAAGCCCAGAAATAAATTCTCACATTTATAGTCAACCATTTTTTTATAAGAGTTTCATGGGCACAAAATGAGAAAAGAATATTTTACAGAAAATTGAATATTCACATATAGAAAAATAAAATTGGACCACTATCATACATCTTATATAAAAATCTACTCAAAATTATTAGAGACTTAAAACTATCAAACTACTAAGAAACCTATGGAAAGTACCCAAATGGTTTCATAATTTAGTTATTTGACTCACTCAAAATGTCATAATTTTTTAGATTATCTGGTTTTTCCTGTGATTGTTATGTAGTTAGTGCAACTAAAACAAAAGCAGAAATCTGCATAAATATTTAGAAGCTGATGCTATAAAGTTTTTTCATGTTTTCCAATAGATCTTCATGCTTAATCTTCTTCATGGAAATGTGTTGCAGTCACTCTGTGTGTCATTTTCATGGTACATCTGTCTGCTGGAACTTAGCCACATTGTGTAAGTTGCTAGGTAAATCAGAAGATTGCTACTACTCAAATAGTGGACTCAGTTGAAGATAATATATTTGTTAATTAATTTAATTTCTCAACAAAATATAATATCCTCTTCATGTAACTGGAGGTGATTTTTAAAACCATACCAAATTATTGTCCTTTTTTTCAAATACAGCATGAAACTTATTTAATACCCTATTACTCTCATGTTTCCTAGAAATACCCTTTAGAAAAATTATTCTCTGAAAAAATTTTTCACACTATTGTCAGAAAAAAAAAATATTTTCTGTGATAGATTGCTGTATCAATGTGTTCTAACTTGTATTAATTTGATTTTTATGTTTTTGACTTTTCTATTTAATTTGAATTTTTGAAGGAAGTGATGTTATTTATTTATTATTTATTTTTCATATTTTGTTTCATTTTTTGTTTTGTTTTTGTAATTGCAAATCTACTATAGTGTCTCATATATACAGATATTCAATTATTTTCTTTATGAGTTTATAACTGATCTTTCTAAACTCTTTATAGAATGCCTTTCAAGTAGATAAACATCTAAGAAATCTCTCTTTCAACAAGGAAGAGAATAAAACAGGTAGTTTCAAAAGAGTCCCTGAGTCATAACTTTATTTACAGAATAAAGGAATTAATCATGTATCAGTTATCTTGCTTGATACATAAAACTGGATACACATAAGACGAAACATAAATTATAGTGAAGGGATATTTATCACGTACTCAGAGACAAAGGGGGGGGCCGAAAGATCACAAAATTTATTTATACAAAATTGTGCCTTTATTCTTCCATGTTTAACCTTCAGTCACCTTCGTATTCTCCATTTGATGTAATAGACCTATGGAGATGCTTTTTCCACTGCTCAAAATAGTTTTTGAACTCATCATTGTTTATGCCTTTTATTGCTTCTGCCTCTTTTTGTTTCGCCTTCTCCACATCAGCAAAACGTTCCACTTTAAGGACTTTTTTCACCCACAGAAACAACAAAAAAAGTTGTTCATGACAAAATTGGATAAAAAGGGAAGGTGAGGCACTGGGGATCATGCTGGACAAAAAACTGCTGAACACTCAGCATGATGTGGGCAGGTGCTTTGTCATGGTGGAAGAACCAGTCACCTGCTTGTGGTAATTTGAGACGTTTCCACAGAGTAGCCCCTCACAACAAGACTAGCTAGTACAATAATGCAGATGGATTCCTAGGATGCTTATCTAGTGGAGGAAGTCTGTGCTACAAGGGTCAACCCTTCAAATGATAATTATGGGGTTTTTTAGTTCTCACTTGTATATAAAGTTGTATACTTACAATGATGGCACTAGCAAATCTTGACTTCATGGTAAATATACTGTTGTCTTTTCCTGGGCATCAGTTTATATCGGTGGTTACCTATTTGTAATTTTATTTATGTGATTCTCACCTAATCTTAAGCTTACAGAATTTTAATTTTTATGAATTTTTTTGTTTATTTGAACACAAATAATATTATACTAGCAATTTTAGTAGTTATATATATAGATTAGATATGGTTGCCTGAACCTTTCTAGTTTTGTGATTTTAAAAATGTTTCTCTACATGCATCTTGTGAATCTTGAAGACTAAAAAGATTTTGAGGATTAAATTATTAACTTATATAAATATAATACTAAATTTAAGTGCAGCCAGTATATAATGTAAAATCGAAATGGCACTTCTTTTGATATTGGCTAAAATTGTTATGTGAGTATATTGAATGTGAACTTGCACTGATAAAAGGCATCCAACTACAGACTACCTTTTTTTCAATAGCTTGAAAATGTGCTGCTTGCTCAAACAATTGTTATCAGCATGGAGAAAACTGCTACTATTTCCAAGAAAAACACTTCTAGGAAAGAATGTCACCATTACTGAATTGGCTGAGGCTCAACATTTCTTAAATTGAATGATGAAAAAGAGAAGCTAAAGACAAGGTTTTGTGTTTTAAATTTTAGTAAGTTTTAGAATTAAAATATTTTAAGTATTATGAAAATCACAAATTTTCTTCTAAGACACCTATACTGCAGTCAGAAATCTTTGCAATTTGACTGTAACTTTAATAGTACAATTTAATTAAACTTAAGTGGCTTTCCTGAGCACTTTAGATTTAAGCACAAATAGCATGCTTATAAATAAGGTCACTTGTAATCTGATTCTTATCTATTTCTCTGCCCTCCTCTGCTGTTAATGACTCTCCATCACAGGGTTCTAAGGAAAGCACACCAAGATCTTCAGGTTTATTGAACTTCTTTAAAATTAACACGACTTTCCTGTGCTCTTGGTGCCACTTTTTCCAAACTGCTGCTACACCTACCTGTGAAGAATTTTGTCTTCTTCTGCCAGAGCTGCCTTCTCATGTTTAATGCATCCTTTTCATGGAAAATACTCTTGGCCCAAACAAGACTTTTAAAATCCCCTGATAGATGTCCATCTTTGATCTTGTATTTCTTTTCTTGTGGCCTGTGTCACTATTTTTTACATTGGCTAAATTAATGTCACCATATTTCAGTGTCTAAACCAAGCAACTGCACCCATCTGGCATATTTGCTCACTTTTACAACACATTACTTAATATCTAAAATATAATGAGGAATAAAGAGTAATAATTCAGCGAATAAACGTGTCACAGACAATCGATATCCAGTATGTGGTGGGAAAACTTATGGGTAATCCATCCACACTCTTTCAGTATCATAGAACAGAGAATCAAAAAGGCAGTTTATAATGAAATACATATATGTAAACCATTGTATTTCTCTCTCCTAGGGGAAAGTTCTACTTTCTGATCAATTTTTTAATCACTCTTTTTAGGATTTTGTAATAAAATTGTTAAAGCTGAAGTACGGTATGAATCAAGAAAAGTTGGGGATCAGTGTATTAATAAATATGACAGCGAATGGCTGAAATCAGTTGGAAGAAGCCTTTGCTCTTATCTTGGACAAGTAAGTTTCCATTGTACTACAAATACTATAGAACTTCCTTATAAAAATACTAAGATGTAAATACAACACGGTTAGCCTCTTTAAAAATGAAATATGTTCTGAAATTGTCTGAGGTCACAAAGATAATTGCCAGCAGCAACCTTGGGCGTTTTCTCTTGTAGTTGAATCATTCATCCATCTCCTATCAACTTCATATGTGTCTTCTCAGTCTCGCTTTGTATTCTTTTCTAAGTATGTTATTTTTGAACTTAGGGCCCACCCATATCAAAAATAAGTTCAACACAGTCTTTACCGTAATAATTTCTGCAAACAATACATTTTTAAAAAGCAGTTCACTTTTTTTTTTTTTTTGAGTTGGAGTCTCACTCTGTTGCCCATACTAGAGTGCAGTGGCTGCTCCCGGCCACCGCAGGCTCGACCTGCTGGGCTCCGGCGATCCTTCCGCCTCAGCCTTCCAAGTAGCTGGAATTACAGGCATGCGCTACCACGCCCGGCTGATTTTTTTTTGATTTGCTGTGGAGATGAGATCTGCTGGCCAGGCGGGTCTCGAACCCGCGGGGGCTCAGGCAATCCACTCACCTCAGCCACCCAAAGGCACGGGATTACAGGCTGAGCCACCGAGCCCGGCGAGCAGGTCACATTCTGATGTCCTGTATGAGCACTAATTTTAAGGAGGCACATACAGCACACTGCATACTTCCTAAAAATGAAGATCTCTAGATCACAACTCTAAGAATTTTATTATTCTATCTGGAAGCAAAAATGTCATCCTAAAAAACAATTCCACAAAATTATAACACTCTGTAACTTGAGATTTACAGGTATTATGGTGTCCTACTTCTACTCAATATCACCCAATAATATATTTTAACTATTGCATAAAACCTTCTCTCCAGATTTTCTTAAACTTTATGAAATCAAACCATCCACTGTTGAATAGGAAGGAAGAGAGAAGAAACTTCTGACCACTAGTGATAAAATTAGTCAAAATAAATGGCTGAATCATCATACAACAAATATCTCCTGGCAGGTACCTATAGAGTCACTTCATGTTGCACTCATTGCACAGTGAACATAGTTAGGAAGCTCAGTGATAACTGCAGTAGAAAATATTCTGACTAGTAGAGATTGTGATAGCCTACCTTTTGGGTTGTATTTGTAAAAGATTATGTCTTTCTAACTTAGCATTCTAATCTGAATATTTACTCAAACATAATACATATATATATATATATATATATGCACTTTCAAATATATTGCAAAAATATTTCCAATGATTTGTATATAAAAGTGATGAAGTTTACGGAACTGTCATTTATGAGCTAAGTATGCTTCAATTCACTGAATGTATTTTTTATCAGTCATCTCTATGTTGGCTATTAATTTATTTTCTTTATAATTGATACTGTCTTTTGTAATTCAAATTCCTATTTATTGATTTTTAATTTCATTTTCTACCAACATATCCTTAGTGATCTTGTGTGCTATTTCTAGTGTGTTTAGGTAGATTACTTTGTGTGCAAAGGTAAATTTAGCAAGACTGAGAAATGCTGAAATGTCAATACTCTGAGTTTCCAGTTTTAATTTCCACAGTGCAATAGGCTAACTAATAACACAGTCTCTGAACCACCTGGATTTGAGTTTTGACTCGGCCACTTAGTCACCTTACTCAAGCACTGTATTTCAGTTTCTATTGCTTCGTCAACAAAAGGTGACGAATGACAGAAACATATGAATTGATAAATTTAAACTTGTGGAAAGTGTCTGGCACACAGGAAAAACTCAAAAAAAGTATTCTGCCTTCCATTATTTTTCACTGTTCCCACCTTAAATCTGAATAGTAAAACTAATGTCAAATAATTCTCAAATATAATAATCTAATGAAAAAATACGATCTCAATTATGAATAATTTGAATCAAATAACCCAGATTCTGTTTCAACATCTCCACGCATATCAGAAATGATTTTCCAAGACAGATCCTGTATTCATAACTTTAACTTAGAATTCTTTTTTTTTTTTTTTGAGTTGGAGTCTCACTCTGTCACTCAGACTGGAGTGCAGTGGCTGCTCCTGGCCACTGCAGCCTCGACCTGCTGGGCTTCGGCAATCCTTCTGCCTCAGCCTTCCAAGTAACTGGAACTACAGGTGCGCGCTACCACACCCAGCTAATTTTTGATTTATTGTAGAGATGAGGCCTCGCCAAATTGGCCTCCCAAAGCACTGGTATTACAGGCTGAGCCACCGAGCCCCACTAACTTAGAATTCTAAGTGATTACTTACTTGTTTCTAATTGCAGCACTTAATGTAGAAAATGTGTGCCCTCCTTTAAGATCATAACACAGATGTCATAAAACCTTCCCTGAACAGTTCTAGTTCTAATTGATGCACTCAAATATTTGGTATTTTGAAATTACTGCATATACTTGCAAGTAGAGAGGATGCTGAGTTTTAATCAAAAAGGAGTAAGTAACATTTTTCAGGGAGAATCAATTATAATTAACACCTTTCTGTTGTACTCTGTATACTTTAGAAATGTTCATCAAAATACTAATGTATAAAATAAATATAGTGAAATTCAGAAACAAGGGAAAAAGTAAGAAATTGTCTGGGGTCACAGAGAAGTGGACAGAATTAAAGACATTTTGATCAATCTCAATTTCATATTTAAATTTTGAATGACACTTAATATACTCTTTATTATTTGTAATGTTAGACAACTAAAAAAGTGAAATTTTTGCTTCTTTAGAATAATATCAAAATATAATGAAATTAAATAATACCTTGGAATATTAAGTAAATTAGACATTTAAAAGAAAGTATTTTCTGTTCTAGGCTTCAAATTCCAGGACATGAGAATGCTGAAAATAAACTCATGCACATGAAATATGGTGAGATAATTGCTGAAGATTGCCAAAGTAATGACTGTTGTATCCGTAAGAAAACAACATAATCAGATTGAATCAGAAAGTAAATAAATGTGAACAACTGAGATTTCCCATTTGGATGACTTAAATTATGTGAAATAGTTTTAGCTGGAAATAGGTATCATTAAACATTTAAGTCCACGTATGATTTTTTATTCTTTAATTTTAAATCTTAATATTTAATGAGATATATTTCATAAACAAGATATTATTAGCACAAAAACAATGCAAAGAAAATAAGAAATGTAAAAAAATTACTGTGGCAGAAGTATTAAATAAATAATGGATCCTGTTTTAAGACTCTTTAATTTTCCAGTACTTTCAATATAAAATTGATCACTATAGTTTTATACTCGTGTATAGATATAAAATACAAATCTTTCTCGGCCTCGTTGTGTTCATCTACAATAAAAGTAAATGACTGAATGAAAAGATAAAACTGCTTTATAAAATTAATCTTAAAAAAATTTCATTTTAGATAAGATTAAAAATAGTGGTTTGGAAGAGGTAATAGAGAACCAGGCATTATTAAAACATTATTAGCTAAATAAGGTGCAAAGAGTACAAAAATGGATAGTCTCCAATGGAATTGAAATCATATAACAAAGATTTTTTTTCTATTAGTCAAGTGCTGAATTTTAAGTGCTGGTGATACACAGTTGTGCAAATAAAAAAAATTATGTTTGTTCCATTGATGCTAACAAACTAGAAGAGAAGATAAATATTTGTAATCACATTAAAAATACACAACTAAAAGTAAAATGATTTTTTTCATAAATAATGACAAGATGGTTATAAGATTATAAAAAAGAACCTGATTTATACTGAAAACTTTCTCAGTGTAAAGATATTTATGAAGACTTGTCAGTGCATAACTTAATCAACAAAATAAGGATTCAGGATGTAAGAATGTTTTGGAAAGAAGCACAAACAAGCAGCATATAGGAAGGTCCTATGCCAAAATAAAGTTCAAAGTGGCACATCCAGAGTTTGAAGACAAAAATGGTGTAACACAATCATGGAGATGAAATAAATCAGTAAGCAAACTAGAAAACACATAACTTTAAAACTGTGCAAAAAACCCCCACAAAACATAACAAAACAAAGTACTTTTGCTTCTATGGGGCACTCTGAGTTTTAATCTCACTCACATTGACAGGATAAAATGAAAGCATCCTACTATTCCCCCATGCAAATATCTCCAAAAGAGTTTCTGAAACCACCAGATGATGTTGGGCCAGAGGCAAAAAGTATGAGACACAAGGAAAACAATTCTTCTAAAAGAAATACACCAAAATAAAATTTCCATTTATTATGATGTAATAACTAATACATCTGCTGTATACATCTACTGTAATACATATTTAACAAAAATTTAAAATAAGCATTCAAAAGATCTTCAATGAAATAAAGTATTACATAAGAAACATAAAGTGGGTGCTAAAAAGATAATATTTCTGCTTTCAGATAAAAAGTATTAAGAAAAAGTCAAAACAGAAATAGAAATATTATTTTTAGAAATTTAAAAATTATTTTTTAAAGCATCATAAATCAATGGAATGATAATCAAATAACTTTAACACCATTATAAGAAGAAAACATCATCAATCTACCACTTTTATGTTACTATTGTTTGTCATGGATCATGGCTTGGCCAAATGGGGAAACCTACACGTACTTGCTGAAAGACACTGGCAAAGTTTAGTGGTTATGAGGGGTAGAGTAACAAAACCAAATACATTTGAAAATTTTTTAAATTTCCAATGTATCAGTATGGGTGGTGCGGTCCTTAAGAGGTGATTAGGCCATGAGGGCTCTTCCTTTATGCATAAGTGTAGTGTCTCAAAATAAATAAATGCAAAATAAGAGTCTTTGGGAGTGGAATCTTTCTTTCTGTGTCTCATCTTCTGCCATGTGATAGTGTATCATTGAGTACTTCAAAAGAGGTGATCTTTTTGATTTTAGACTTCCCAGCCTCCAAAATTGTAAGTCAAAACATTTGTGTTCGATATAAATTATCACGTCTGTTGTATTCTGTTACAGCAAAACGAAACAGACTAAGACAGTGTTAAAAACTTCACTTTCCTACAAGTCATTTGCTAATTCTAAGACAAATCTGAGGAATATGAGACAAGCCCAAAAAATTCTAAAAAGAAGAAACAAAAAAGGAACCTCCAAAGTGCCCAAAATTATCTGCATTTTGGGAAACAAAAGCTAGTCAGAGGAAGGGGCTATAAGTAAACAAACAAACAACAGTTAATAAAAACCATCAATCAGAGTATTTACTGACAGTGGAAATCTACAGTACAGATCCGATGACAGTGAATGATTCTGGAAATGGATGGAAACTATAAAACCAATTTTCACTCTTGGTAGAATAACACAATTCAGGATATATAAAACTGGAGATTTTATGTCTCGCAAAGGAAAATGGTGACAAAACTGAAGATGTTAGGAACTTTACCACATGACTGATATCACTGTCTCAAGATACTTGCCAAACTTTGATGTGTGCAATAAGATGGTATATAGCTAAAATGAAGGTTAACTTGAGTTTCAAGGGAAAGACTGAGTTTCCCATAGATTATATGACAGGGGTAATTCAATGTTGCCACAACTATTAATCAGTCTAATTTCTTCTTCTTCAAAAAAAATGCTTCTCCTCATTATCCACTTAAAAATAATGATCATAAAATTTAACTTAATCCTGACTTTTTGGTTCTTTAAACACAATACCTATCATAAAAAAGGAAAAAAAAAAGAAGACCTGAATAAAAAGTTTTCTTACTTAATTGGCATTAAATATTCTCTGAAAAATGAGCTCAAAACAATTCATTTTATAATACTGGCAAGATAATCAAGAAATGTTTGACTTGTGTATTGTAAGCCAAATGCTCTACTAAAATCTGAGGAATACGAAAAAAATACGATATTATTTCCACATTCAAATATTCATGTCTATATCTATCTATATGTCAGAGTCTAGTCACTTACCTTGCATCAGAGTTTCTGCTTTCCCCCTATCTAACATATCTAAAGCACGAAAAAAAATAATAATTTGAAATTTTTGAAATGTAAAAAATTCTGGAGAAAAATTATATACGATAATGTATCTGTTTAGTATGCATATACATGTTAGTATATACATGGAAGTATACATGAGGAGTTACAGAAATGAAGCAAATTGAATTAATAATAAAAAAGTACCAAGGGACTTCTGGAAAGATGGCCATGGGAAAGGTTGGACTGTGAGAGTCTCCACCAAAGTGAGTGCCCATAAAGTCTTCTACTTCCCCCAGGTGGCTGCTGCTCCCTCCGCAACCAGCCTGCTCTTCCGTCAGCCACACAGGCCTCTGGGCTGGAGGACGTCGGCCCCATGCAGTGCTTTGCTGCCACCCCTCACCCCCAACCAGGGCAGCCCTCGGCTCTGGCCTGTGCAGCTCCCAGCTAACTCCCTAGCTGCACCAACCCACCCTGTCCTGAGCCACCCCACACCAGGCCAACCTGCAGTGCCCGGCTGTCTTGTATTCTGCCTCTCCCGGCTTGGCCCCCAGCCACCCAGGACCAGAGATCAGGTGAAGCCGCGAGACGAGGCAGAGACCTGCATTGCCCCACCAGCTCTGCTCAGCCTCCAAATTGGGACCTAAGGTGGCTGCTGCTCCCGCCACTGCCAGCGTACTCTTCAGTCAGCCATGAAGACTTGAAGTCAAGAGGACACCATTCCAACACTCTGCTATGCCACCCCCAACATCTCCACCCCCACCTTGTCCCAGGCAACCCTGGGTTCCTGGCCTGCCTGGTTGCACCACCCCACCCTGTCCTGAACCACCCTTCACCAGGCTGAACAGGAGTGACTGACTGTCTCACACTCCTCCTCCCCGGGCTCAGCCCCCAGCAGCTGAGGAACCAAAGATCAGCTGGAGCCCCTAGGTCCTCAGACTTTTAAAACAAGGGGCCAGTTCACTGTCCCTCAGACCGTTGGAGGGGCCGACTATAGTTTAAAAAAAAAGGAACTGTTCATAGTTTTTTTTTTAACTATAGTCTGCCCCTCCATCGGTCTGAGAGACAGTGAACTGGCCCCCTGTTTTAAAAGTCTGAGGACCCCTGCGCAGGCTGTACAGAGACCTGCATTGCCCCACCCAGCTCCACCAACTCTGCCCAGCCTCCAACTTGGGACCTAAGGATTCATGTTTGTATAGGGGAATAGTACATCAGTAAGGAGGTGGGTTGGCTTGTGTGCCTGCATGATTGTCTGTATGATTTTGTTTCTTTTATTTTTTCTGTCTGTGTCTCTTTTCATTTGATAGTTGGTACATTTGTCTGTTTTCCCTCATATTCTTCTCTCTCTTCACCTTCCTCCCCTCTTCCCTATTCCACCTTTTCTAATTTCTTTTTTTTCTTTTTTTTTAACCAAATTCTGCTTTCAGGGAGCAAACCTATATTCCCACTGCATGGACAGCTTGCAAGGCAGTGGGACGCAGGTGCCAGGGTATCCATACACATGTTAGTGGATACTGGGATCCGCAGATAGATTTTGAATCACAGCTCCCCCCTCAAATTGAATCTCAAAACTGCAAAAAAGTATACCCCCCAAACCAAAGTCCAGCTTCACAATTGAACAAAGTTAGAGGAATCACATAAGGAAGAATAGGAGATTGAATAAACAGAAGTAAAAGCAACCCTCCCATCCCTGAACAACAGAATGAAAGAAAAGGGGAAAATGAAAAAGTGGGGAAGAAAATCTACACAAATGAAGAAAAACCAAAAGAAGAATATGGGTCTCACACAGACTCCTGGGAGGTAAGACACTGAGAAAACAGACTTCAGAATGCAAACAATGAAGAGCTCCCAGAATGACTGGTCACATAGTATAAACCCAGATATCAAGATTAATAGAGAAAAAAAGAATTGAGGAGAGACTAAAGGAAAATAGGAAGGAGTTGATAGCTGAGATAACAGTAGTAAAGAATACCGTGATTGAAATAAATAGCAGACTAATAAGCATGGAAAGCAGATTTATTCAAGCAGAAGAAAGAATTTCAGAGCTTGAGGACTAAAATATAGAACTAACCCAAACTGTCAAAAACAGAAAAGATGTTTGAAAGGACAGAACAAAACCTTTGAGAAATGAGCGATTACTTCAAGAGACCTCACCTAATTGGACTTCATGAGGCAGAAAGAGAGACAAATCAACCTGGTACATTCCATGAAATTATTCAAGAAAACATCCCTCATCTAATCAGTGATGCAACCATTCAAACACAAGACATTCAGAGAACCCCTGCAAGACAACAAATGAGAAGACCAACTCCCAGACATAGAACATTTTGCCTAAACAAAGTAGGTATAAAAGAAAACAATCACAAAGGCAGCAAGAGAAAAAGGTCAGACTACCCACCAGGGAAGACCATTTAGAATAGCAGCAAATTTATCTAGAGAAACATTTCGGGCTAGGAGAGCTTAGAGCTCAATCTTCAAAGTTCTCAAAGATAAACAATTTCAACCAAAAGTAAGCTACCCAGATAAGCTAAGCTTCATCAGAGAGGGAGAATTAAAATCTTTCCCAACATCCAGTCTCTAAGAACTTATGCTGCCTCCAGACCACCTCTGCAAGAAACACTTTAAAAAGTATTAAACAGAAGAAAAGGAAAAAAGAATGGTAACATTCTTCACAAGCATACAGGAAAAAGATTGAACACACATGAATCAACCCAAAAATCAAAAGAAAGGCAATAAACAAACAGGAACAACAACAACTCTACAGGTACCACATGAGAGGGATAAACTCTCACATTTCAGTAATTAGCCTTAATGTGAATGGTCTAAATGCACCACTGAAAAGATATTGAATGGAAAAATGGATAAAATATCATGAAGCAACAATATATTGTCTCCAAGTGATTCATCTCACCAAAAAGGACACTCACAGACTCAAAGTAAGAGGTTGGGAAGCAAAATTTCAGGTGAATGGAACACAAAAGAAAGCTGGAGTTGTGATCTTAATCTCAGAAAAAATACCCTTTAAGGTATCAAGAATTTGAAAAGATGACTGGACTCAGTGGCTCAGCCTGAAATCCCAGCACTTTGGGATGCCGAGGTGAGTGAATAACCTGAGCCCGTGGTTCAAGACCTGCCCAGGAAACTTGGTGAGACCTCGTCTCTACAATAAAATCAAAAATTAGCTGGGCATGGTAACATACGCCTGTAGTTCCAGCTACTCAGAAGGCTGAAGCAGAAGGATTGCCAGAGCCCAGTAAGTCGAGGCTGCGGTGGTCAGGAGCATGCCACTGCACTCCAGTCTGAGTGTCAGAGTGAGACTGCAACTCAAAAAGAAAAAAGAATTTAAAAAGATACAAAAGGTCACTGCATAATGATAAAAGCTTCAATCCATCAACAGGAAATATTCATCCTAAATATATATGCACACAACATAGGAGCACCAACTTTCATAAAGCAGCTTCTAGGCAAACTTAAAAAAGCTATTGACTCTAACACAATCATAGCTAGGGACTTTAATATGTCACTAACAACCCTAGACAGATCATCAGGACAAAAAATCAGCATGAGGATCAGAAACCTCAGTGTGACTTCTGATAAATGAACTTCAATGATTTCAAGAGAACACTTCATACAATGACTATAGAATAAATTCTACTCTTCACCGCATGGAACATACTCTAAGATCGACCGTATCCCTGTCCATAAATCAAGCATAAACAAATTTTATAAGATTGAAATTTTGCCAAGCACCTTCTCAGACCACAGTGGAATAAAAATAATTATCAACACCAACAAGGTTCCCCTAAAACCCAAAAAGACATGGACACTAAAGATCATGATACTAAGCAACTCCTGGGTCAACACAGAAATCAAAACAGAGATTAAAAGATACCTGGAAACAAATGAAAATGAAGAAACCTTTCTCCAAAATCTCTGGGATGCCAAGAAAGCTGTAATAAGAGGGAATTCATATCTCTACAAACACGCATAAAGAAAATGATAAGATCACAAGTTGACAGCCTAACAAGTTACCTAAGGAAGCTGGAAAAGCAAGATCAACAAAACCCTAACTTCAGCAGAAGAATTCAGATCACCAAAGTAAAAACCCAAATCTGGGACATAGAAGAAAAAAAGTTAATACAAAAAAAAAAAAAAAAGAAATAAAAAGTTGGTTCTTTGAGAATATAAACAAGATTGATGTTGCCCCAGCTTGACTGACCAGAAAAAGAGAGGAAAAGCCCAAATAAACACAACCAGAAACACAAAAGATGAAGACACGTCTGAACCTGAAGAAATACAAAACATTATGAGAGACTATTATATACACGTGTATGGAAACAAACTTGAAAACATAAAGGAAATGGAGGACTTTCTAATATTTCCCAACCTACCTAGGATGAAACAAGAGGAAAATGATACCCTAAATAGACCAATAACATTCCAGGAAATTGATTTTGTCATAAGAAAACTACTTACAAAAAAATCCCTGGACTAGATGACTTTCCAGCAGAATTCTATGAAACATACCAGGAGGAACTGAGACCAATCCCAATGAAAGTATTTCAGGTGAATGAAAAAGATGGAACTCTCCCCAAATCATTTTATGAAGCTAACATCACATTGATACCCAAGCCAGGTAATGCTCCAAGAAAGAAAGAGAACTACAGGCCAATATCCTTGATGAACATAGATGCTAAAATTCTCAACAAGATCCTAGCAAACTGAATTTAACAACACATATCAAAAATCATCCACCACGACCAATTAGGCTTCATCTCTGGGATGCAAATCTGGTTCAACATTTGTAAGGCTGTAAATATAATTATATACATCAGCAGACATGAAAATAATAACCACTTGATTATATAATTAGATGCAATTTTTAAATAAAATCCAGCACCCCTTCTTGATAAAAACCCTTAAACATGTAGGTATAGATGGACCATGCATCAAAATAATAAGATCCATCTATGTGAAATCCACAGCCAGCATACTACTAAACAGACAAAAATTGGAATCATTTCCTCTAAAAATTGCAACAAGACAAGGCTGCCTATTCTCTTCCCTCCTTTCAGCATAGTTTTGGAACTCCTAGCTAGAGAAATCAGAGAAGAGAAGGCAATCAGGAGTATCCAAATAGGAAAAGTGTAAGTCAAGTTATCTCTTTTTCAGACGACATGATTCTATACCTTGAAAACCCACGAGAATCCGTCAAAAACCTCCTTGCACTGATAAAGAACTTTAGCAAAGTCTCAGGGTATTAAGTGTGCAAAAGACAATCGCATTACAATAATAAACAAACAGAAACCCAAATAAAAAGCACAATTCCAGTCACAATAGCCACACCCACACACAAAAAGGAAGAAATACCTTGGCATCTTCTTAACCAGAGATGTGAAAGCCTTTGCAAAAAACTTCAAAACACTGCTCAAATAAATTAAAGATGACACAAACAAGTGGAAAAATATTCCATGTCCATGGATTGGAAGAATCAAAATCCTTAAGATGTCCATTTTACCTAAGGCAATCTACAGATTTAAAGAAATACCCATCAACTCACTAGCAACATTCTTCTCAGACCTAGAAACAATACAGTCATTCATATGAAAAAATAAATGACCAAGAGTAGCCAAAACAATCCTCAACAAAAACAAAAACAAAAACAAAGGAGGAGATATCACACTCCCAGAATTTAAAGTTTTAAACTACAATAATCAAAACAGCCTGGTACTAGTACAAGAACAGGCATATAGACCAATGGAATAGAATTAATATTCCAGAAAGAAAACCTCAATTTCTCAACCTACTCATCTTCAACATGGTCTCCACCACCATCCATTGGTGAGATGAGAACCTAATCACTAAATGGTGCTGGGAAAACTGAATGACCACATGCAAAAGATTGAAACAGGACCCCTACCTATCCCCATACACAAAAAATAACTCTAAATGGATCAGAGACCTAAATATAAAACCTCCAACTATAAGAACCTTAGAAAATGCAGGAGACACTCTTACAGAAGTTGGAACTGACAACCAATTCTTAATCAAAACCCAAAGTTCCCAAGCCATACGAGATAAGATAGATAGGTGGAACCTCATCAAAATGACAAGCTTCTGCAAAGCCATAAAAAATCAAGAGAACAAGGAGATAGCCCAGGACTGGGAAAAAAACATTTGCCAACTATGTGTCTGACAAAGTCCTAAGATCTAGGATCTACAAGGAATTCAAATGTTCTGGGAAAAAATTAAAAAAAAAAAAAAGATAAAATAAATAAATAAATAAATAAAAACAGCCCCATTACAAAGCTGATAAAAGACATGAATAGACAGTTCTCAAAAGAAGACATACGAGCAGCCAACAGATACGTGAAAAAATGTTCTGTCTCACTGGTCATCAAGCAGATGGAAATTAAAACTACACTGAGATACCACCTAACTTCAGTTGGAATGACCATCATCGATAACTCAAAAAATAACAGATGCTGGAGAGGATGTGGCAAAAAGGGAACACTTCTATACTGTTGGTGGGAGTGTAAACTAGTACAACCTCTGTGGAAAACAGTGTGGCGATTTTTGAACGTTCTAAAAATTGACTTTCTGCATGACCCTGAAATCCCCTTACTGGGAATTACCTGGAATAACTCAAATCAGTCTACAAAAAAGATACCTGCACACATATGTTTATCGCAGCATTGTTCACAATAGCAAGATCATGGAACCAACTGTGTTGTCCATCAAAAGAGGACTGGTTAAATAAAAGTGATACATATAAACAATGGAATATTATGCAGCCATAAAGAAGAAAAAAATCAGGTACTTCACAGCAACCTTGGATGGAATTAGAGTCTATAATACTGAGTGATCTTTCACAGAAACAAATAACGGAGTATGACATGTTCTTGCTCATAAGTTGTCCTCGAATAACTACCGCAATTCTATACCATAAGGATTGACAGCAGCAGGAAACTGAGGTGGGGATGGAGGGTGGGGAGGTGGGATTGACAGTAGTCAAGGTCTGCCTGAGGAAGCGGTGGCTCACTTCATCAACAAGGGTACCTGCAAAATGAATATTTGTATTCCTAACCCTGAATTGTACCCCACAATTTTAAAATAAAAATAAAATATAAAAAAAATAAAATAAGTATCATTGTCAAATTAAATAAAAATAGATAAAAGAGTTATCTGAATATAGATGTTAGGCACTTATTTTTAGGCACATGAATATTGTCTATTCAACTACTTTAATTGTATGATATCATATTAGTATTTTAAAGAATCGAATGTGCTACATACTCAAAAGGGAAATGTATATGAATCTGGTGATAGTGATTGATTCTGGAAGTGGATGGAAACTGATCCTGGAAAGAGACAAAAATGAGAACAGGGAAATAATAGAAATAACAATGAAAAACAAACAAAAACCCTGGGAAACCCTGGAAAGTGGTAAACAAAAACAAACCTTTACCAACACATATTTTAGTCAGAATGTCAAAAATGAAAAATAAATTCTTGATATTAACCAGCGGAAGAGAAAGAGAATAGAATAAGAAACTAACTTCTTAACAGAAAAAATAGAAGCCAGAATTTAATACTTCATTTTGAAATTGACAAATTAACTGTCAAAATAATATGCTATGCCTCATAATAATATACCTTAAAGATGACAGTAAAATAAAAATATTTCCTAAAAATAAAAATGTTGAAATTCATCAGTAGCATCAGGGGTGACAAGAGCAGAGGTGATAAGAAATGAATAGAATCTGATGTATAGATTGATTATAGATATCGGTATAATTGGATTAGATATAGATAATTTATCCATGTATTAGACATAGGGTATAAAAGAAACAGAGACTTCAAGGATGACTCCAATTTTATTTAATTTAGGTTCTAATTTTGACATAATTGTGATATTACAAAAGCCAAAACAGTACAAAAGATGACAGTATATTCTTCACCCAGATTACTTAAATGTTGAAATATTACCATATTTGAGCTCTCTCTCTCTCTCTCTCTCTCTCTCTCTAACTCCTTTCCTCCCTCCCTCTGCTCTTTATCTGATGGACATCTGGGACTACTGATAGCAAATGGGGCGCAACCAAAATCGCCTTCCCAATTGGCTCCTGGTATGAAACCAAGAGAGAGCTTCTTGGGAAGGAAGGAGTGAGTGAAGGAAACAGATTTTTCACTCCTCCCAGGGACCTCTGTGGCCCCAGCATGGCTTTCATCAAGTTGAGAGCTGATGGTAACTTGAAGATTGGTATGGTTGGCTCTGGTGAAATGTGACCAATTCTGGACCACATTTAAATGTTTTAAAATGTATGAAAGAGAAGTCAAACCTAGTTCCAAGATTTTTGTTCCAGCAATTGTAAAAAAAATGTTGCTATTGACTCTGATAGGAAATATCAGGAGTACAGTTTTAGATACAAGTTTGATTAATATACTAAACATTTTAATATCTAAGAGATATCACTTAGGTATTTTGGTACATGATGTGAATTTTGGTACATGATGTGAATTTAAGACGAGGGGTCTGTTCTGGGGATGTAAATTTGGTATGCATCAGCTCATTAATAGTGTTCATGCCATAAGGGAATACTATAATGTATGTGATACCAGAAAATCTAAAATCTGAGCACTTGAACACCAAAATATTTAATGTACTGAAATAATGAGGATGATGAGAAAACTTGCTTTACAGATTTTAAAAAACCAAGAAAGTGTAACTTAACATGGTAGAATACCTTTCAAAGGGTGCTACTGGAATTATTAGCAGAACTTAAAGGGTTGGTGTCTTCTGAACAATAATACGTTTTTGCTACTTGGAATGAATCCTTATTATCAGTTAGATTCATGCATATTAGGAGAAAAATTTAAATCATATAAGATTCTCTTCTGCATATTGTAGCCTAGCCCTATAAGTTAAAATCCTTTTCACATTGCTCAAATAAATACAATATTAATGTTTTGTTGGCAGTACAAGACATGAAGCCCAGAGGGGAAAAATTACACTTGTGTTTGAAATTTCAACCACTATCTTCTAGGCTGAAGATCCTCATGTTATTTACACTTTAATCTGAGTTATAGTACAAAGGCAATATTTTTACATTTAGCTACAATGTGTTATATAATAAGCACTGTATGTAATCATTTTCAAGAAGTGTGAGAAGTCTCAGAAGAATTTCTTAAATGTGCACATCTCATCCATGTATATCTTCCACCCTTCATCATCCTTTCTGTCTCTTCTGTAACTCCAGTCATTTACTGGCAACATACCGTCCATTAGTTTTAGAAACAATCACACTTTGTGATTTAACAACTATATATGTCACAATATTTTTGTCTACTTTAACAGTCATACACATATTTTAAATTCTGATAATGGAATTTTGCTTAAAGTGTGACTTCTAAAATAAATATGTTCTCTGCTACAGGGACTTTTTTACCCAATAGCTAGAGCTGATACAAAATATGGATACTTCAAGTCAGCAAATATTAACAGCTATGTGTGGACTGAATATTTTTATTTCATTTGTGGAAAATTTTTATATACCTTACTAATACAATATTTACTAAAATGAAAACCTGAATTTTTCATCTTTAATAATTGTTAACAAAATCAACACGGCAATAACAACAACTTAGGGAATTTTCTCAAGTTAGTCAGTTGGGCACAATTTATGATGGAGTGTACTCTCTCAAAACATACTTGAACACAAATAAAACAATACTCTTTTTAATTGGCAAAATTAAATAAGTCCAAGAAATAAGTTATTTTTTTTGAAATTCAATAATCAACAAATGAGAGAACATAAGTTGATCTTAATTTGGTGAAATATTTTAAAGTTATTTTTCTTAATTATTTAATCAAATATATTTGAATAGGAAGATTATGCATTTACATTGTTCAAGACACAAAAAGAACAAAATGATAAATTATACAAACAAATTTTCCTTTTTCATATTGCTCCCTACTCACCTAGTTCTTTCTTCAAAAGAAATCAAATAAGTAATCTCTTAGATATTGTTCTAGAGATAGTCTATGAAAGTAGAAAATACATATGGGAACCTGCTAAACTAAATGTTATGTGACTAAAAAGGGTGGACTTGATTTTCAATTTTTATAATTTAAAAATACATGTTGCAAATTTTACTATATCAGTACTAAGGAGTAGCTTTATTGTTCATAAGCTATGAAAGCATACTAAATGTAAGCACTATAATTTTATTTATCCAGTTTTGTTTTGATGGATATATAGATTTGTTCTAAATTTTGTGATTATAAATAAAATATTGCAATAAATAAAGTCATTCAGTTTTGTTTGTTTGTTTGTTTGTTTTACCTGTAGAATACATTTCATATGTTTTCAAAGCTTATTTGATTTCTTTTAAAGAAAGAACTAGGTGAGTAAGGGGCAAGATGGAAATGGAAAATTTGTTTTAATATTGCACTATATCTTAAATGTAAGTTTTTAAGCAATTATGCAAAAAATATACAAAATACTACCATTGTAAAATGTGGGTATAACATATCTGGGTTATCACTACTATTCTAGAGATGTTCTGTTAGTTTATAATTATTCCAAAACAATTTATCTAAATCCCCAAGAATTAAGGAAGAAATTTGCATTATATGTAACAAAAAATACTAAATATTGTAACCAGAATTTTATATAATATGTTCAAGGGAATAAAACAATAAACTAAACTGTGCCCCCAAAGAAAAGGCAAGGTGTAAGAATTTAATGCAACACAAAGTTATATCATGCAGTATCGATGGTAGAGAAAATTTTAAAATTGACATGTTTGAATATAGAAAGTGCATGAACAAGAAGTAATATATTTTATATAATAGAACTCTAGTAAGGTTATAATGAATCTCTAGATCCAGTTATATTAATATGACTATAAGAGATAAGATAGACAAGTGGGACCTCATCAAACTGACAAACTTCTGCAAAGCCAAAGAAATCATCAAGAGAACTGGGAGACAGCCCACACTGGGAAAAATTATTTACCAACTTTGTATGTTATAAAGACCTAACTAGGATCTAAAATGAACTCAAACGTACTGAAAAGAAAAAAGCAAACAGCCCCACTACAAAGTGGGCAAAATATATAAATAGACACTTCTCAAAAGAAGACAGATGAGCAACCAACAGATACATGAAAAAATGCTCAGCCTCACTAGTCATCAAAGAAATGCAAATTAAAACCACACTGAGATGCCACCTAAGTCCACTTGGAAAATTCATCATCCATAACTCAAAAGACGACAGTTGCTGGAGAGGAGGCAGGGAAAAGGGAACACTTCTACACTGCTGATGGGATTGTAAACTAGTGCAACTTCTGTGAAAAACAGTGTGGTGATTCCTAAAAGATCTACAAATCAACCTTACATACAACCGTACAATCCCCCTGGTGGAATATACTCAGAGGAACTCAAATCACTCTATAAAAAGGATACCTGCACACACATGTTTATTGCAGCATTATTCACAATAGCAAAAATACGGAACAAACCATGCTGCCCATTAGAAGAAGACTGGCTATAAAAAATGTGGTACATATACACAATGGAATATTATGCAGTCATAAAGAAGAACAAAATTGTGAACTTCATGGAAACCTGGATGAACTTCGAGTCTATAATACTGAGTGATCTTTCACAGAAACAAAGAACTGAGTATCACATGTTCTCACTCATAAGTGGATCTTGAACAACTATCGTAATACTATAAGAAAAGGATTGACAGTAGAGGGAAACTGCGGGGAAGGTGTGGGGTGGAGAGGTGGGATTTGCAGTAGTGGGAATCTGCCTGGGGAAGGGTGGGCACACCTCATCAACAAGGGTAACTGCACAATGAATATTTGTATACCTAAACCTGATTTGTAGTCCACAATTTTAAAATAAAAAAACTTAAATTAAAAAAATTAAGTCAACAATCTCAGCTTTCACCAAGAGAAACTAAAAAAACAAAAACAGAAAAAAAAACCAAAACACTGCAGAACAAGCAGAGGGAGAAAATAATAAAGAGTAAAATAATCAGTGAAATAGGAAATAAAGAAAATATTCTTTAAAAGTAACAAGTCTTAGAAAGAACAATAGTATTTATAAAATTCTAACTTTTAGTTAGAATATAGTGATTTATAAAATCACTAAAATATAGACATATGATGTCAATATCAAGAATGAACAAGCTGCATTTTTACAGATTGTACTGAAATTAAAAGACATATAGGCAAATGTTATAAAAATACTTTTTGCTTAAATTCTAAGACTTAGATGACAAACAGATTTATCAAAAGAGGAAAACTGTCAAAGCACAAAAAGAATTTGAGAACCTGAGATACTGAATTTATAGTTAAAAGATTTCAGAGGAAAGACTAAGTGATTTCACTTGTAAATCCCTCCAAATATTAATAAATAGATTCTATTTTGTTATTTGTCCACTTTTAAATGGAGCTGTTTTGTTTTTGTTTTTTCTTTCACTTCATTTTTGTTCCTTGTAGATCCTGGATATTAGACCTTTGTCTGATGCATAATTTGCAATATTTTGTTCCAGTCTATGATTTAAATCTATACTAACTAGATGGTTTATTTTGCTGTGCAGAAACTTTTCTTAGTTTTGTCACATATGCTTTGGGGGGCTTGGTCATGAATTGATTGCCTACACTGATGTTCAAAAAGAATGTTTCCTACATTTTCTTTTAGATTCTTATAGTTTGATGTTTTACATTTAGGTTCTTGATCTATTCTTTTAAAATTAATTTTTATTTATTTTAAAGACATGGGGTACAATTCAGGATTAGGTAGATATGTGCTCTTGTACAGGTAAACTTTGGATCTCCCTTTGGTCCCCACTTTACCTCTTTTGAGATCAAGTACCTTTATTGATGTTATGCAACCCCCCATTTCCCCTGGCAGTTTGCTGCTACTGCCAATACCTTCTTATAGTATGATGATGAATGTTCAGGGTCTGCTTATGAGTGAGAACATCTGCTACTCAATTATTTGTTTCTGTGGTAGATCACTCAGTATTATAGACTCTAAGTGCATCCAAGTTGCTGCAACGTCCATAATTTTAACATTCTTTATGGTTGCATAGTATTTCATCATGTATATATACCACATTGTTAAAATCCTGTCCACTTTCAATGGGCAGCATGGTTGACTTCATGTTTTTGCGATTGTGAATATTGCTGTAATAAGCATGTGTGGGCAGGTATCTTTTTTTATAAAATGATTTGAGTATTTCCAGATATATTCCCAGAAGGGGAATTGCTGGGTCAATTTTTTAGATCTTTTAGGAGACACCACACTGTTTTCCATAGAACTTGTAGTAGATTACACTCCCACCAGCAGTGCAGTATGCCTTTTTCTCTGCATCCTCTCCTGCATCTATGGTTTTTTGACTTATTGGTGATGGCCGTCCTGACTGGAGTTAGGTGATAGCTCTCAGCATGGTTTTAACTTGCATTTCTTTGATGATTAATCAGGCTAAATATTTTTTCATGTATGTTAGCTGCTTGTATGTCTTCTTTTGAGAAGTGTCTGTTCATATATTTTGGCTCACTTTTTAATAAGTGCTGTTTGTTTCCTTTTGGCATTTTTGAGTTCCTTGTCGATATTGAATGTTACTTTGTCAGATTTACAGTTGGCAAATATTTTTCCCATTCTGCGGCTGTTTACCTGCTCTCTTGATGGTTTCTTTTGCTTTGCAGAATTTTTTCAGTTTGTTTATGTCCCATTTGTCTATCTTATCTCTCATGGCATTGGCATTTGTGATTTTGATGAGGAATTGGTTGCCTATTCCAATTTCCATAGGAGTGTCTCCTGTGTTTTCTAAGAATCTTATAGTTTGAAGTTGGACATTTAGGTCTTTGATCCACTTAGAGCTTATTTTTATGTATGGTGATAGGTAGGCACCCTGTTTCAATCTTTTGCATGTGGTCAGCCAGTTGTCCCTGTACCATTTACTGAAAAGTTTCTCCTCTCCTTAGTGGTTTTGGTGGTGGCTTTGTTGAAGATGAATTGGTTGAAAAATTCAAGTTTTGCTTCAAGAATCTCTGTCCTTGTTCCGTCTTGAGTTTTTTGGTTTTTTTTTAATAGAGAATTATAGAGGTCTAGTTTCATTATTCTGCATACAGTTAGCCAGTTTGCCAAGTATTATTTGTAAATGTAGTCTCCTTTTCCCAATGATTGTTATTGGTGACTGTGTCAAAGATGTGTTGATTGAGAGACTGTGTTTTTACTTCCCAAGACTCTGTCCTATTTTACTGGTCTCTGTACCTAATCTTGCAGACATATCATGCCATCTTATTACTGTAGACTTGTAATAAAGTTTAAAGTCTGGAAGTGTGATACCTCTTGCTTTGTTTTTTGCTGAGTATTGTTTTGGCTAGTCAGACTCTTTTTTTATTTCTATAAGAATTACCATATTGTCATTTCCAGGTCTGTGAAAAATGATGTTGGTCACTTGATGGGTATTGCATTGAATCTGTATTTTGACTTAGTTAGGATGAACATCTTGACAATATTTATTCTTCCAATCCATGAGCCCAAAATGTTTTTTCCACTTGTTTGTGCTATTCTTGATTTATTTGAGCACTGTTTTATAGGTCTTATTGTAAAGGTTTTTCACTTGTCTTAGGTAAGGTGACTGCTGAAGTATTTCATTGGTGGTCTTTGTGAGCAGTCAACAGACACATGACAAAATACTCAGCTTCACTATTTAACAGAAAAATGCAAAACAAAACAGCAACAATATATCACCTAACTCTGAAAGTATGGACATCATTAATAAGTAAAAAGTCACAAGGTGCTGGCACAGCTATAGAGAAAAGGAAATACTTCTACATTGTTAGTGGGAAAGTAAGCTAGTTCAGCCTCTATGGAAAGCAGTGTGAATATTTCTAAAAGAACTAAAATATGATCTTCCATACAATCCAGCAACCCTCTATTGGAAATATACCTGGAGGAACATAAATCACTCTACTAAAAATTACCTGCACATATATATTTATTACAGAACTAGCCACAATAACAAAACATGAAACCAATTCTGCTGCATATCAAAAAGAGCAAGTGGAAAAATAGGCAGTTAGCAATAAACTTAACAGTGAAAAATGGGGGAGGTTGGGAAGATAGCAGCTGTGCCAATCGGACTATGCGAGTCTTGGTGTAAGTGAGTGAGTGTATGGAAAATTTTTTATACGTGCAGGTGAGTGAGTGGGCGAGTGAGTGGCTAACTGAGTGAGGGCTAAAGAGCTAGTGGCCAGGTCTCTCCTAGCGCAGTGACTGGTGCCACAGCTGTTGAGCTTGGGCCTAGCAATTCCCAGGACACAGAAGCCAAGCACCAATTTTATTTAAATCAACAAAACTCTTCCTGGGTAGAAAATGCTGGGAGAGACTGACTAAGTGGGGGCTCATAAGCAAGTTGCTATGGTCCTGATAAAACAGCTGGTGCTGCAGCTTCTCTGCTTGGTTCCTGGCTCTTCCCAGGTCACAGAAGTTGAGTGCCATTTTTTTTTTCAATGGACAAATGTTTTCCTGTGAAGAAGAAGTGGGGGAAGACTACCTCCCCAGTCTCCGCCACCTACTGCAGCAGGAGAGACAGCCGGCTCTTGGCTTTGCCTCACCACTTCAGCACCTGGCCATGGACTGGCCGCAAGAGCTGCAGAGGGAGCCCAGAAGCAGAGTCACACTAAAGAGGACTAGAGAGACACTATGCCACCATCTTGAAGGTGGAACAAGTGCTCCGACTTGTTCATCACGAGCAACAGACTTAATCTCTGTGACTGGTGGATCAACTACTCAAGAGTTGATCATGGCCCAGAGGGAATATCCTGAAAGCACAAACTTCCAGAGAAACCTGAGAGTGCTGAGTCCCTGGTTCCCAACCCACTACCCTGATTCAGCACAGGACAAAGGATGTGACCAGAAAATGGCAAGTAAGCACTCCAAGTAAATCAGTGGTGAGTTGAGGCTGACCCAAACCCCCATTCCCCCTAGCAATCCTCTGAAAATCAGACCCACACAGCTGGGCCATGACTGAGAGGGATAAACCCAGGCAGAGAGTAGAAATCGGTTGCAATAAGAGAACTCTATTCCAGAATAGGCCTGGCTGGGGCACACTCCATGACTATATGCCTGCGGAAGAGACAATCCCTCACCTCCTCCCTGGAGGAGATCTCCCTGACCAAACAAAAGTAGGAGGCAAGAATTGCAATCCAACCTACCTCCACTGCTCCCCTTCCTTCCCTGATGCAGACATGGGGAGAGAGTGAAAGAGGAGGAAATTCTGCAAGAGAAACCAGATTAGAATAACAATTGCAGTGCCTGCTACAAGAGAGTAGGGTTTTGTTATTGTTGTTGTTTAATTTTTATTAAATGTTTTGTCTATTTATTTGTTAGTTCATCTGTTTTTTACATATTTTTCTTTGTGTGTGAATGTTTATGTGAGGATTTGAAATGCACCCCTCCAATTTTTTTCCTTTTTCTTTTCTTGTTTCTTCTTGTGTTTGTTATTTTCTGTTTATGTGTGTATGTGAATGATTGGGTGCTCATCTTGCAATTTTGTTTTTGTGGTTAGTTTGTTTTTGCTCTTTCATTTTTCTGGTTTTTATTTATTATAGGTTAGGTGTCTGTCAATATATGTGTAAATGTTCAATGTGGATTTTTTTTTCTACTTTTTTTTCCTGGTCTTTCTGTTTTTCTTTGCCATTCACTTTGTGCTAGGTGTGTGTGTGTGTGTGTGTGTGTGTGTGTGTGTTCAACTTTCTTGGTTTTTGTTGTTGTTTTTGCTACACTGTGTTGCTATTCCAGTTTGTTTTGGGGTCTGTGTGAGTGTGTGTTCAATCATTTTTTGCATTGGTTTCTCCTTTGCATCATCATATAGAGTGGTGATGGGGAGAGGGTCTCAAGGAAAACATACTACAATCAGTGACCATTGTAATTTTCAAGTAGTTTGTGAATTCTAGAACCCCATCAGCTATCTATTCAACTTTCAAAACCTAAAAAAGAAAAGCTTCTCACTCTTAACCCTATTTCAAATTGGAACAAATACAAAGACTGGATCAGGTAAGAATAGAGGGCTCACAACAGAAGGGAAAGTCTCTCTCACTGACACTGAATAGCCAAAGTAAAGAGAAAAACAAGAGATTTGTCATAAATTAGGAAAAACCAAAGGAAGACCAAATGCAAGTGTACCAAAGAGAAAACTCCTGAAAAATCAGACCTTGCTGCCCATATAGTAGAAGTCACCAACAACTGGCCTCTGAATACAACAGGGATTTGTGATGAGCGGAAAGAATGAATAAACCTCAAGAAAGGTAAGATGCAACACTGAAAGACTTATAATGGAGATGTTGACAATAAAATATTTCATCCAGAAAATAAATGACAAGCATGGAAAGCACAGTTAAACTAACTGAAGAAAGAATTTAAGAACTTGTATACCAGAACAAGGAATTAAACTGATCTGTAAAAAAAACATAGAAAGAAGACTCAGTAAGAAAGAACAAAGCCTAAAAGAGATGTGCACCTATATCAAGAGGCTGAACCTATGCTTGATTGGTATCCCAGAAGAAGAAAGGGAAATGGAGAACAATTTGAAGCAAGTAGTCCAGGAGGTAATCCAAGAAAACTTTTCCCTTCTCACCAGAGATGTGACCAGACAAACACAAGAGATACAGAGAACCCCACAAGGAGAAAGGTCAGACTACCTACCAGGGAAAGCCAATCGGAATAGCAGCAAACCTATCACCAGAAACACTACAACAAGAAGGGACTGGAGTCCAATATTCAAAGTCCTCAATGATAAACAACTTCAACCAAGACATGATAAACAACTTCAACCTAGCACAGCTTCATCAGTAATGGAGAATTAATATTCTTCCCAGACATCCAATCCCTAAGAAATTATGCAGCTTCTGGACTGCTCTACAGGAGACCCTTAAAATGTATTAAGCACAGAAGGATAAAAAGAATGACCACACACTTCCCAAGAGAACAGCAGAGCACAGATTCAGCAGAGAGCACAATGCAACAAGAAACTTGAAAACACACACACACATAAACACCAACGTTAAAAAAAAATAAGGAAACAAAGAAAAAACTTTATAAAAATCTCATGATGTGGAGAAAAAGGAATGCTTCTACACTGCTGGTGGGCATGCAAACTAATGCAACCTCTTTGAACCAGTGTGGCAATTTCTGAAATAAATAGAAATTGACCTTCCATAAGACCCAGCAATTCCCCTACTGGAAATATACCTGGAGGAACTCAAATCATTCTACAAAAAAGGTACTTGCACATATATTTGTTGCAGCTCTACTCATAAGAGCAAAAATATGGAACCAATCAAGCTGCCCATCAAAGCTGGACTGAATAAAAGAAAGGTGGTACATGTACACAATGGAATATTATGCAGTCATTAAGATAGACAAACATAGGGACTTCGCAACAACTTGGATGGATTTACAGTTATCATACTCAGTGATCTATCACAGAAACAAAGAACAGAGTGCCATATGTTCTCACTCATAAACGGACCTTGAACGATTATCATTATAGTATAAGAAAGAGATTGGCAGTAGTAGGAAACGGTCAGTGGAGTGGGAGGTGGTATTGGCAGTTGAGAAAAACTGCTAGAGGAGGGAGGGGCTGATCTCATCAACTAGGGTACTTGCATAATCAACATTTGTACATCTAACCCTGAATTGTACCCCACATCTTTAAAATAAAATGAAAATAAATAAGAAAAAAAGAACATCAAAAAAAAATTGAAAAATTGAATGCTTTACCTTCTCAAGGCAAGATTATCCACTATTACTAATTCTGTTTATCATTACAATTGAGTCTATTTTATTGCAATAAGGCAAGAAAAAATTTACACAGATTGAAAAGAAAGCAACACAACTATGTATATTTACAGCAATACATACTTATCTCCATAGAAAATTCCAAATAGTCTTCATTAAATTTTTACAATTAATAACTTTTTAGCATAACCTTATTTTAGCATGGTTTCAGACACAAAAATAATATGTAAAAATCAACTGTATTTCTAAAGTCTAAAATTGAGCTATTGAAAATTAAAATAAACAAAAAGTATTATTTGAACAATATAAGTAATATTAAATAGGAAGATATAACTTTACTAAATGTGTGCCCCATTTGTTTCCTGAAAACTATAAAACACTACTGCAAATATCTGAAGATGACTTACATAGCTTGAAATATATACCATGTGTCTGCATCATGGTTAAGATTTTATTTCTCCTGAAGTGTGTCTATCAATTCAATCTGAATCTTACTGTGTAGATTATAATCCACAGAAATTTAATTCTCACCTTTACTTAGTCTGGAGGCTGTTCAGTCCAAGAAGAAGGACCCAATAGATTTGGTGTCTGGTGAGAGCCCACTCTCAGGTTCACAGATGGTTTCCTCTCATTGTTTCCCCACATGTTGGAAGAAGCAAACAAGTTCCCATGGCACTAATTCCATTCATGAAGGGTCTGTCCTTATGATGTAATCAGATTCTGATGACCTTCCTCTTAATACAAACAACTTGAGAGTTAGGTTTCAACATATGAATTTTGGAGAACACAGACATACTCCAATTTTAACTTTTTAGCATAACCTTATTTTTAGGAGAGCTTTACATTTACAGAATATATGCAATATAGAACATAATTCCCATACGTTCTATACCTACTTTACCCTAGTAACATTCTGTATTAGCATGGTGAATTTGTTCTAATTAATAAGTCAATAGTTATTTACTTTTGTTAATTAAAATTTATACTTTATTGAGATTTTGTTAGTTTTTACTAATATCCTTTTTCTATTCCAAATTTCATTCCGTGTAATCATCGTGTTTTCTTCAGGTTCTCTTGACTGTGACAGACTTTCCTTGTTCTTTATGACCTTAATATTTTTGTGGAGTGTTGGCTATGTATTTTCTAGCATAGTTCTCAAATGCAATTTGCCTAATATTTTTCTCAAGAGTATTTTTCACTGGAGTGAAAAGCTTTTTTGGAAGAAGACCAAAGAGGCAGAGTGCCATTTTCATCACATGATACCGGTGTTCCTTCTATCAATATGGCACACCACTTTTTGCTCACTGAGGTAGTGTTTGACAGCCTTTCAACTGCAAAGTTATTATTTTTCCCCTTCCAAACTGTACTCTTTGGATAGAAATCACTCTGTGTAGCATAAAGTTAAGGATCAGGGAGTTATGTCGCAAACCTCCCTTGAGAGGCAGTATGTATGTTATTTGACATTTTTATTCAAAAGATTTACTTCATTCCTTCCATTTTTTAATTCAATAATTTTTGTAATATTGTAACTCACAGATCTTAATTTTATACTTTAGGTTATACGCAAGTACTGTATTTATTGTGCTATTCAAATTGTTTCATCTTTGCCATTGGAAACTCTTGTTTGATTCCAGTGTCCCTTTGACCTACCACTTTCATTTTAAGCACATCCCTATGTTCTGGCACTGCAAAACTCCGGACTCATATTCCATATTTTCCACTCCAATTTTAGAATATATCCTTCTCCTTGGACCCCTAATTCCTTGTACTGCGGGATAGAATTATAATCAAGACCTTGTCACTAACTGTAATTTACATTTTTGCAAAAAGAAATTCAAAACACCTTTGAGAAGGGATAAAAGTAGACAACTTACATTATTTTACTTCAATACTTGCTAGAAAGTCATAATAATTAAGACAAGTAATACTGATAAAAAAAGAGAAATAGAATGGAGGATATAGATACTGATCCACACATAAATGGTCATTATATGTTAGACAAAATCTCATTATATTTTACTACAAGAATATTGTTTTCAATAAGGAGTGCGGAAATAATTTGATATCCCTAAACAACAACGAAAAAACCCTGAACCTATACCTTGCACTATACACAAAAATTAACTTGATATGGAATGTAGAGTTCCATGTAATCTTGAAAATTATAGAGCAAAATATAGAAAAAATATATCAAGCTTAGCTTAATTAATGAATTTATAGGACAAAGAAACAGAAATTATGAATTAAAAATTGTCTAATTATACCTCATCAAGTTAAAAACTTCCAATTACTATATTTTTTTTTTTAATTAATCAGTATTTTTATTATAGTTTTGTGGGGTACAGTTAAGGATTAGGTGTACAATTATGTTTCATTCAGACACCCTGTTGATAAGAGGTGTTTTCCCAGCCCCAGACAGATATTTGCTACTGTTAATCCCCTCCCCCTCCCCCCCCAATTACTATATTTTTAAAACTTCTTTTTCTAAAGACACTATTAAAATAAAAAATAAGAATAAAAGACAAAGAAAATATTTGCAAAGCACATGTATAACAGAGTAATAGTATCCAGAATATATTTAAAAGCTCTATAGTTCAATAATGAAAACACAAACAACCCAATACAAAAGGGTACTTTTTTTTTTTGAGTTGGAGTCTCACTCTTGTCACCCAGGCTGGAGTGCAGTGAAATGCTCACGGCCACTTCAGCCTCAACCTGCTGGGCTTAGGCGAGCCTTCTGCCTCAACTTTCCAAGTAGCTGGAACTACAGATGAGTGCACCACGCCTGGCTAGTTTTTGTGATTTATCATTGAGACGAGGTCTCACCAAGTTGTCTAGGCTGGTCTCAAACCCCAGGGCTCAGGCAATCTTCTCACCTTGGCCTCCCAAAGGGCTGGGATTATAGGCTGAGCGACCATGCCCAGTCAAAAAGTTTTAATATATATTTCACCGTAGCAGATATTATGTTGACCAAAATACATGCAAAGGTATTCAACATCATGCATTGTTTAGGGAAGCACAAGTTATCATCACAATTATATTATACTATATCGTATTAAGATACTCATACAAAGTAACAATATTAATGTTGAATGAAAGCTAGTAAATGGAATTTTCATACACTGCTGGTGGAAATGCAAAATGTTATAGCCACTTTCCAAAATAGTTTGGAAATCACTTGCTGGTAAGTAATTAAAACTAGAAGTTTGGACTTGCCAGCAATCACATAGCTCCTATGTGTGATGCAAACTTCAAATTCAGACTTTATTTATGACACTCTTCTATTCCAGTGTACTATATTGTCTTTCTCTTAGAAAATGCCATAAAGAAGGACAAAATTATGAACTTCACAGCAATTTGAATGAACTTAAGAGTTTTTAATACTGAGTGATCTATCACAGAACAAAGAACTGAATACCACATGTTCTCACTTATAAGTTAAACTTGAACCATTATCTTGATACTATAAGAAAGGGACTGACAGTAGTGGGAAACTGCCAGGGAAAGGGTTGTGGGATTGGCAGTAGTAGGAATCCCTCAGGGATGGGAGGCACATATCATCAATAAGGGTTCCTGCATAATGAATCATTTGTATACGTGACCCTGAATTGTACCTCACATCTTTAAAATACAAACAAAATTTAAAAAGCAAGACATCAAATAGCAATACATACAAAACTCTTACAGAATAGTGACTTTAATTACTATTAGACTAGTTTCTAGCAATTCTGATGTATGAAATTATTTAGCTTCAACTCACTCAGGAACCAGCATATAGATACAGCCCAGAAAAAAGCAAAGATGCTCTCAGAAAAAAGAGAAGATTCCAGAACTTCCAATTCCAAGACTTTATAAGGAAAAACAAATATTACATCTGTCTTTTGCTGTGGGGTTTTTCTCATATTAGGTAGCAAGATAAGCTATTTTCTTTTCACAAATGTAGTTCATAAATTTGGAACAGTCAGAAGCAGTCATCTTTGTTGCTATTATACTTCCACAGCTCCCACCTTTCCGGTCACTTACAATAAAAGAAAAATACATGTAGTAAAATATACATTCACTCATGCAGACAGAGTAAGATATATTGATCCAATTTTAAGGTGGTACATTTGTCTTTCCTTATAGTGACTGTCTCTTGGTGCCAAAAGCATCCTAGAAAGTGCCTTATGAAGAATACAGACACAGAATTAAAGTTGAAAAGCCTCCTCCATTCTTCATGTAGTAATTTCCGTAGTTGAGCTCAGGTCCTTTGGAAGTTCGTGTTAGTGCACGTTGGTGTGTACCCATCTATATACATACATATGCCTGTATATTTACATATGTATGCATGTATATTTCTTCTATATGCTTTCAAGACTATAAGTCACAATCTGTGACTATAAGCTTATCAGCTATTATCTATTCTACAGACATATTTTGAGAAGGGTTAGTGAGTTATCTTCCCATGTCCAGGAAATGCATGATTCTTTACAATCCAATCCAATCCAAAATAAATACAATATTTGACTCTGAATAAATTGCTGTAATAAATGCAACATTATCTGTAAGTAAAAATATTTTTAAGTTCCCCAGATGAAGTAATAATCTTGCTAATATTAATTTTGTTTGGTATGAATAAGAAAACAGCATAAAGAGCAACTTAACCCGGATGCTCTTTAAGTTATAAAATCATAGAGTCTCGGTTATTGACATTTTCATTAAATGTAGATTTTAAACACTTTTAGTTTAACTATGTTTGTTGAATTCAGATCTTAAACTTCTTAATTTCCTTTTGATATTCATGTCTGCGATTCAAAGATAAGTTCTGAACAAAATATGGTTTGGTTTCGGGGTCCAGATAGATAGTTAAGAGATTTCTAATTTATTTTTTTCCAAGTTTCTGTGTTCATTTCTTGGTAAACTGGCATCTAGATAAAGTAGTCTTTTCCCCATCAGATATGCTATTTATATTGATAGCTGCATAACTATATGACAAGTATATAAACAGGTGAAATTTATCTAGCACTTTAGTTTACAAAGTTTATGCACACATATTTCCTCACTTGTTCTTCCCACATATGTTGAAAAGCAAATTCAGTCAGTGATATTACTTGTTCCCTACCTTTTCTAAGTGAGGAAACTTAGGTTATAGTTGATTCTTTCACACAAAAACATATGAACATGTAGTTAAAATAAAGTTTTGAGATGGTAAATCCTGTTTTTCCCATTCTGCATTTATTGTCAGTTGCAATTTTATTTTATTTTTTAAGTTGGAGTCTCACTCGGTCACCCAGACTGGAGGGCAGTGGCCGCTCCCGGTCACCGCAGCCTTGCCTGCTGGGCTCTGGCAATCCTTCCGCCTCTGCCTTCCGAGTAGCTGGAATTACAGGCAGGCGCTACCACGCCCGGCTGAT
>NW_007255096.1:133290-147569 GCF_000164805.1 Carlito syrichta | reverse complement strand
GGCTCAGGCAATCCACTCACCTCAGCCTCCCAAAGGCGCGGGATTACAGGCTGAGCCACTGAGCCCGGCATAGTTGCAATTTTTTGTATTCCTAAGTTTTTGACACATTTATGAAAGCTAGGCTCACCTATGCCCTCAAGATACATATATGTTTGTCTAGTCATAACATTTGACATTCAATTTTACAGTTTTAAGTGGATTTGGTTTTCAATGAAGTTACTCTCTAGAAACATTTAGGAATCCTTGACTCTGAGATGCTTTCTCTTTGTACATTTATGGACTCCTGGTCAAGATCTCTGTGTTACAGTATACATTATCAGTAGATTATTGAATACAATGCCTTTTTACAAGGTTCTTCTGAAATTCTATGTCTGTAAAAATGATGAAGTTAAACAATCTAAGTTCAAGTCCAGACACATTCTCATGAAAAGTCAAAGCTCCATAGGCTAACATGCCTTTTCTTTTTTCTAATATTTATAAAACAATCCTAAATGATATGCATAGTTATATAACTATTTCTGAAACCCTGTGACTTTTCCTATAGTTTCCATAGTTCTTATCTAAGAATGTTTAAGGAACATTTTCATTATAAATGAAACATGATTGTTTTTACGTTAGAGACAGATTTCAAACTCACACCACTACCTGGGTACTTTTAAAAATTTTCTGTATAATCTCTTTATCTTGTCTTGCCAACAGTGTATAATATTTTTCTTTATACCATCAAGTGTCATTGTCTAATGAAGTAAAGAGTAGGTTAATTAGGACTGTACAAATACCTTCTTTCTAACCTCATTTATTTTTGTATTCTTGATGTATTTCTAGTTCATTTTTTACAGTAGTATTTGAGTTGTTGAAAGCCAAGAACAAAAATTATAATAAGAGAAAAACTGAGTGATTCTTTGTTTATTAACTTATTTCAGATAGAATATTAAAAGATTAAACTTAAACTGAGATGTTAAGATATATTATTTTTTTAAAGAACAATGATAATTATTTATATAATTTAATTCTATATATCCAAGCAAGTCATAATTTTAATATTATAAAACATTTAGTTCACTTTACATAGGAAGCTATAATGAGTTCAAAGTCAATAGAGCTAGAATTAATTGATCTTCAATTTTAAATTACTCTAGAGTTTTTTTCTTCTACCTCAAGCTAGTGATCATGCTGCTTTTAGTTTGTTTGTTAATTTGTTTTTTATTGTTGTTAGAATTATAATAACTTTTTGCAGGGAGGCTGAAACTTACATTCTATGAAATACTTACTATGCTTAGTAAATATATAGTTACTAGTGTATATATATATATATATATATATATATATATAGTCAACAAGTATATATATCATTTTCCTTGACAAAATATTATATTTTAAAGGATAAATATTTTCTAAGTATTTGTTGTCAATTTGCATATGCTATATTGTGGAAATTCTAATTGCCAATGAATTAAATACATTAAATGAAAATCTATTGCTATTGGTATTTCTGAATTTGACATAAACATTGATTGGACCAGAGCCAATTTACAACTGTAAACTATGCTAAGACACTCAAATGTTTAATGTTAACATAAACAGCCAGCAAGTAATGACCCCACATATGTTGTGAGGTGAAAAACACAAAATATACATCAACAGTTCTGCTTCATCTTCTATTTTAGGAAGTGTGGAGTTCATATTCTTGCAGAATATCTTACTGTCTTCAATGTTCTTCAATTCATGTGAAAAATAAAAACAGTTCTCTCCACAACATGACCATTTGGGTTTATATAATCTGTTTTTACTTCCTGGAAAGCAAAAGACATTCTCCAGGAACCACTCAGTGCATATTCTGAGAAAAAAAATTAGGGGCTGAGAGATGGAAGAAACCTTTCTAGTCCTTCTAAAACATGTATTTTGTGAGATTGAACTTCACTTCTGCTTTTTGGAAAGAGATGTAACCTTGGAAAAGTGTCATATTACTTGTATTCTTCCAAGTCTATGCTCAATAGTACCAAAATTTTCTAGGAAAATGTCTAATAAGGTACACACATACTTGCAATAGAGGGTTTTTCTTTTCTTTCTTTAATTAATTAATTTATTTTAAAGATGTGGGATTCAATTCAGGATTAGGGATGATGGCCATTGTACAGGTAGTATTTTGGTCCCCCAATCGTCCCCACTTTGCTTGGCTTGAGATTAGGTACACTTATTAATATTTTGATCCCTCTCACTCCCCTGGTAGTTTCCATTTTTAACTTTTGCTGACTTTCAAACTACTGCTCATTCTTAGGATACTATGCATTGTCATTATTGAAATAGTCATAGTAATACCTATTTCGATTCTATATGTGTACATATACAAATATATACATTTTATACCATGTTGGGTAAATTGTATCTACACTTGTTATATTGTGTATTTTTTGTCTTGCCCATATTTTATTAAGCCTTTGTACAAGCATAGAGTTCATTAAAGTTAAATTCTAGAACTGTAAAATTCTTTATTGTTACATATAAAAAAATGACAAGTAGTAGTTTGCTACATACTGATATTTTTGTAAATGTTGGACCTCTTATACAGCAATTTTCTCATAACCTTATAACGGAGCTTAAAAATGTCTGCTGTGTAGTAACGTCATAGCCATTGTTGTAGCACAATGCATTATTTATGTGTCTGTGATGATGCTGGTGTAAACAGACCTCCTGCACACTCAGTTGTATAAAAGTACAAGGAAGGATGCCAAAAATGGGATTCATTCATACATAAATTGTTTATTTGTTCCTGTATGTTCAAATGTCAGTCACCTTCAAAGTACTCACTATTTGAGGCAATACACTTATCAAGTTGCTTTTCCACTGCTCCAAATAGTTTTTTGAACTCATCCTTTTTGATGCCTTTAGTACTCCTGCCATTTATTTGTTTCACCTCTTCCCCACTGGCAAAATGTTTCCTCGGGAGGACTTTTTTTTCATCTGGAGAAACAAAAAAAGTCATTCAGGGTGAGATTGGGTAAGTAGAGAGGATGAGGCAGGGGGTCATGCTATTTTTAGTCAGAATGTTATGTTGCACTTTGTTCACATACATTACCGGTAAGTATGTTACCGGTGATCAAATGAGCAATTTCATTGAAAGAATCTAAAAATAAAAATTAAAAAAACTCACTGAAGGTGGACATAGTCTCTCAAAACAATGCTAGCTAGTACACTTGCTAGTGGGTTCCTAGATACCACCTAGCTAGAGAAGCCTGTACCAAATGGGCCCAGCCTAAATAAAAACTGGCTTTTTGGGGGGAGGTCTTCCCCATGTATAGCACATGAAATTATGTACATTGCATAATATTTACTAATACAAAACCACGTTACTGCTATAAATATTTTCTGTATTATACTTTTTTTTTTCTCCACTCTGTCGCCCAGACTGGAGTGCAGTGGACGCTCCCGTCCACCGCTGCCTCGACCTGCTGGGCTCCGGCGATCCTTCCGCCTCAGGCTTCCGAGTAGCCGGAATTACAGGCGCGCGCTACCATGCCCGGCTGATTTTTGATTTATTGTAGAGATGAGGTCTCGCTGCCCAGGCGGGTCTCGAACCCGCGGGCTCAGACAATCCACTCACCTCAGCCTCCCAAAAGCGCGGGATTACAGGCTGAGTCACCGAGCCCGGCTATTATACTTTTTAATTATTATTTTCTAGTGTTGTTTTCCTTCTACTAATAAAAAAAAACCACTTAACTGTAAAACAGCAGCATCAAGCAGATCTTTCAGGAGGTGCTGCAGAAGAAGGCATTTTTATCACAGAAGATAACAGCTCCTTGCATGTTATTCTCCCTGAAGTTCTCTAGTAGGACACAATGTGGAGGTGGAAGGCAGTGATACTGGTGATCCCGGCCCTGTGGAGGCAGAGGATAATGTGTGTGTTCCTGTGTTAGCTGTCAATAAAATTTTTGAAAATTAGAAAGCAAAGAAAAAAATTTTTCACCTTAGAAAAAACGTTTATGGAATAAGGATGCTGAGAAAAAGTAATTTGTATAGTTGTGCCATGTGTGTGTTATATGTTAAAGAATCAATAATTTAAATTTTATAAAGGAAATAATCCTACAGTAAGCTAATATTGACTTATTAATATCAATGTTAATTTACATTTGATGAAAGAAAAATATTTTTAAGCTGTAGCGTAGCCTTAATGCACAATGTTTATGCAGTTTACTGTAAAGTATTGCCCTAGGCTCCATAGTCACTCAACACTCACTGACTCACCCAGAGCAACTTCCAGTCCTACAAGGTTCATTGCTGTTATGTACCCTGTATGGTATACCATTTTTTAACTCTTATATGTGATTTTATAACCTTTTTATGTTTATATGTGATTTTATAACCTTTTTATGTTTAGATACACAAATACTTGCCATTGTGTTACAATTGTCTACAGTATTCAATAGAGTAGCAGGCTATACAGGTTAGTAATCCAAAAGCAATAGACTAGACCATACAGCATGTGGAGTAGGTTATATCATATAACTTTGTGTGTGTGCTCTCTATGTAGTTCACAAAATGACAAAATTGTCAAATTGCATTTCTCAGGATGTATCCCCATCGTTAAGCAACATATGAGTGTGTAATGTTATTTAATTGAAAACACTATGCGGATGTTAATAAAAAGAATGGCAGACATTATTATCTCAAAATTAATTAGAGAACATTAGTGAGTGTTACATTATTTGGCACCTTTAATGAATAATTTTGCTGTTTTAATAGTATATTTTGATTAACAGAAAAATATTAATGTAGCTTATAAAAGTGTAATACGTATGTAAATATACATAGATTCATTTCTGACTGGCAACCAATTTCTTAAAGAACCCCACATACATATGACATAAGAGACAAGATAGACAAATGAGACCTCATGAAATGAAAAAGCTCTTGCAAAGCTAAAGAAACCATCAAGAGAGCCGGGATACAGCCCACAGATGAGGAAATAATATTTGCCAAATGTAAATCTGACAAAGACCTAACATCTAGGATCTAGAAGGAGCTTAAATGTGCCAAAATGAAAAAAAAAACAAACAGCCTTATTACGAAAGGGACAAAAGATATGAGTAGACATTTCTCAAAAGAAGACCTATGAGTAGCCAACAGATACATGAAAAAATGCTCAGCCTCACTAATCATCAAACAAATACAAATGAAAACCTCACTGAAATACTGCATAACTCCAGTCAGGATGGACATCATCAATAACTCAAAAAACAACAGATACTGGTGAAGAGGCCAGGAAAGAGAATACTTTTACACTATTGGTGGGAGTGTAAACTAGTACAACCCTTGTGGAAAACAATTTTGCGATTACTAAAATATCTAAAAATTGACATTTCATACTGATCCAGCAGTCCCCTTTTTGGGAATATACCTGGAGGAACTCAAAGCACTTTATGAAAAAGATATTTGCACATGCCTATTTATCACAGCATTATTCATGATAGCAAAGACATGGAACCACTTTGCTGCCGATCAAAAGTGGACTGGATAATAAAAATGTGGTACATATACACGATGGGATAGTATGCAGCTATAAAGGACAAAATTTTGAATTTTACAGCAACTTGGTGGACAGCATCTATAATACTCAGTGATCTATCACAGAAACAAATAACTGCATACCACATGTTCTCACTCATAAGTGAACCCTGAACAATTATCATAATACTGTAAGAAACATGTTGGCTGTAGTGGGAAAGTCCCAGGGTAGGGAGAGGGTGCACATGTCATCAATAAGAGTACCTGATCTCAACCCAGGTGAAGTGGGGACTAATGTGAGACCCAAATTATGCCTACACAATGACCATGCTTAATCACAACCCTGAATTGTGCTCCACGTCTTTAAAATAAAATAAAAAAATAAATAGAAAAGGAAATTTAAAAAATGCTGAAGCATGGGAGGGTAAAAGGGAATGGAGGATATAAAATTATCTAATGGGTACAATGGGTGCGATGTACATTATTCAGATGATGGTTGCAGTAAAAGACCAGACTTCACCAGAAGGCAGTATACAGGCATACATGTAACAAAACTGCTCTTGTATCCTTTAAATTTATACCCAAAAAGCCATTGATTTTTTTTTTACTTATTGTAATGTTTAATGTATTCATTTTGTTTTTAAAATTAAGAATTCTATAAAAATATGTGATGTAAAAATTAATAAAATCTGTTGAAATTATGATGATTTAAAAAAAAATTTTTATTATAAAGATGTGGGATACAATTCAGGGTTAGGTATATAAACATTGATCATGCAGGTGCCCTTGTTGATGAGGCATGCCCCTCCCTCCCTTAGCAGTTTCCCTCAACGGCCAATCCCACTCCCCCATCCCCTGACAGTTTTCCACTATTGCCAGTTGCTATATTATAGCATTATAATTGTTCAAGTTCAGCTTATGAGTGAGAACATAGGGAACTCTGTTTCTTGTTTCTGTGATAGATTACTGAGTATGATCGACTCCAAATCTATCCAAGTTGCTGCAAAGTCCATATACTTGTCCTTCTTTATGGCTGCATAGTATTCCATTGTGTATGTGTACCACATTTTTTTATCCAGTCCAACTTCGATGGGCAACATGTTTGGTTCCCTGTTTTTGCTATTGTGACTAGAGTTGCAACAAACATACGTGTGCTGGTATCTTTTTTGTAGAATAATTTGAGTTCCTCTGGGTATATTCCCAATAGGAGAATTACTGGGTCATATGGAAGGTCAATTTCTAGTTCTTTCAGAAATCACCACACTTTTTTCCAAAGAGGTTGTACTAGTTTGCATTCCCACCAGCAGTGTAGAAGCATTCCTTTTTCTCCACATCCTCGCCAGCATCTGTTATTGCTTGTTTTATTAATGATGGCTATTCTTACAGGGGTTAGGTGGTATCCCAATGTGGTTTTGATTTGCATTTCTCTGATGATGAGTGAAGCCGAGCACTTTTTCATGTGTGTGTTGGCTGCCCGTATATCTTCTATTGAGAAGTGTCTATTCATGCCTTTCGACCACTTTTTAAAGGGGCTGTTTGTTTTTTTTTCCTTTTGATGCATTTGGTTTGTTGTAGATCTTAGATGTTAGGCCTTTGTCAGATATACAGTTGGCAAATATTGTTTCCCATTCTGTGGGCTGTCTCTATGCTCTCTTGATGGTTTCTTTTGCTTTGCAGAAGCTCATTAATTTGATGAGGTCCCACTAATCTAATTTATTTCTTAAGGTGTTGGCCTTTAGGATTCTGAAAAGGAACTGGTTCCCAGTTCCCATTTCCATAAGGGTGTCTCCTGCATTTTCGAAGATTCTTATAGGCTGGGGTTTTATGTTTGGGTCTTTGATCCATTTAGAGCTAATTTTTGTGTATGATGATAGGTAGGGGTCCTGTTTCAACCTTCTGCATGTGGTCAGCCAGTTTTTCCAGAACCATTTACTGAATAGGTTCTCCTCTCCCCAGTGGTGATTGTTGTAGGCTTTGTCAAAGATGAGTTGGTTCAGGAATTGAGGCTTTGCATCTGGAATCTCTATCCTGTTCCACTGGTCTGTGTGACTGTTTTTGTACCAATACCAGACTGTTTTGATTACTGTAGACTTATAGTAAAGTTTGAAGCCTGGAAGTGTGATACCTCCTGCTTTATTTCTCTTGTTAAGGATTGTTTTGGCTATTCATGGTCGTTTATGGTTCCATATGAATTTCTGTATTGACATTCCCAAGTCTGAGTAGAATGATGTTAGAACTTAATCGCATTGCATTGAATCTGTAGATTGCCTTTGGTAAGATGGACATCTTAACGAGGTGATTCTTCCTATCCATGAGCATGCAATATTTTTCTACTTTTTTGTATATTTTTGGATTTCATTGAGCAGTGTTTTGTAATTCTCATTGTAAAGGTCTTTCACTTCTCTGGTTAGGATAATGCCGAGGTATTTCATTTTTTTGGTAGCTATTGTGAATGGAATTCTGCTTTTAATTTGGGTCTCTGCCTGCTTCTTGTTGGTATATAGGAATGCAACTGTCTTTTTTCACATTTATTTTGTACACTGAGACTTTGCCAAAGTCCTTTATCAGGGCAAGCAGGTTTTTGACAGATTCTCTTGGATGTTCAAGGTATAGGATCATATCATTAGCAAAGAAGAATAACTTGACTTCCTTTTTTCCTATTTGGGTACCCCTGATTTTTTTCCCTAGTCTAATTGTCCTAGCTAGAGAGTTCCAACACAATGTTGAACAAGAAGGGTGAGAGTGGGCAGCCTTGCCTTGTTCCAGTTTTCAGGGGAAATGTTTCCAACTTCTGTCCATTTAGCAATATGTTATCTCTGTGTTTATCGCAGTTGGCACTTACTATTTTGAAGTATGATCCTTTTATACCTAGGTGTTTGAGGGTTTTTATCAAGAAGGATGCTGGGTTTTGTGAAAAGCTTTTTCTGCATCTAATGAGATAATCGTGTGGTTCTTGTTTCTACATCTGTTGATGTATTTAATGACATTTATGGTCTTGCGAATGTGAACCAGCCCTGCATCCTGGGGATGAGGCCTACTTGGTCATGGTGGATGATTTTTGAGATGAGTTTTTGGATCCAATTTGCTAGAATCTTGTTGAGGATTCTTGCACCTATGTTCATAAGGCATATTGGCTTGTAGTTCTCTTTGTTGCATCTTTACTCCGTTTTGGGTATCAGTGTGATGATAGCTTCATAAAATGATTTGGGGAGAATTCCATCTTTCTCAATTGCCTGGAATACTTTCAATAGGATTGGTATCAGCTCCTCCCTGTAGGTTTTGTAAAATTCTGCTGGGAAGCCATCTGGTCCAGGACTTTTTTGGTAGGTAGCTTTCCTATGATAGAGTCAATTTCCTGCGTTGTTATTGGTCTATTTGTGTCTCAGTGTCTTCTTGTTTCAAATTGGGTAGGTTGTATTATGTCAGAATGTCCTCCATTTCATCAAGGTTATCAAATTTGTTTCCATATACGTGTACATAGTGAGCTCTGATCATTTTTTGTATTTCTTCATGGTCAGTTGTGATTTGATCTTTAGTATTTCTGATTGTGTTTATTTGGCCTTTTTCTATCTTTTTCTCAGTCATTTTGGCTAGGCGCCAATCGATCTTGTTAATTCTTTCAAAGAATCAGCTTTTTGTATTGTTGATGTTTTCTATGATATTTTTGTCTTCTATGTTCAGTATTTGGGCTCTTATTTATGTGACTTGGATTCTTCTGCTAAAATTGGGGTTTTGGTGGTCTTCTCTTTCCAGATCCCGTCAGTGATTTGTTAGGCTCTCTACTTGTGATCTGTCCATTTTCTTGATGAGTGCTCATAGAGATATAAATTCCTCTCTTAGAACTGACTTCATGGCATCCCAGAGGTTTTGGTAGGAAGTTTCTTCATTTTCATTTTTTTCCAGGAATCTTTCAATTTCTTCTTTGATTTCAGTGTTGACCCAGTCGTTGTGCAGCATCATACTGTTTAGTGTCCATGTCTTTGTGGGCTTTGGGGAAATTTTGTTGTTGTTGATATTTATTTTTATCCACTGTGGTCTGAGAAGGTGTATGATAAGATTTCAATCTTATGAAATTTGTTTGTATTTGATTTATGGCCAATGATGTGGTCGTTCTTGGAGTATGTTCTATTTGATGATGAGTAGAATGTATATTCTATGGTCTTTGGGTGGAGTGTTCTGTAGGTATCAGTTAAGTCCATTTGGTCAAGAGTCTCATTGTGGTTCACTGTCTCCTTGCTGATTTTTTGTCTTGATGATCTGTCTAGGGTTGTGAGTGGAGTATTAACTTCCCCAGTTATGACAGTATTAGAGTCAATCTCTTTATTAAGTTTGCCTAGAAGCTGCTTTATGAGCATTGGTGCTCCTGTGTTAGGTGCATATATCTTTAGGATGGATATTTCTTGTTGATGAATTGAAACTTTTATCATTATATAGTGACCTTCTTCATCTTTTTTGATTTTTGATAGTTTAAAGGGTATTTTTTCTGAGATTAAGTTTGCAACTCTAGCTTTCTTTTTTGATCCATTTGCCTGAAATTTTGTTTCACATTTGAGTCTGTGAGTGTCCTTTCTGGTGAGATAAGTCTCTTGGCAACAATATATTGTTGCCTCATGATATTTCATCCATTTTTCCATTCTGTTTTTTCAGTGGTGCATTTAGTCCATTTACATTCAGGCTAATTATTGAAATGTGAGGATTTATCTTTGTCATGATGCTCTTATACAGTTGTTGTACTTGTTTGTTTGTTTATGTCTTTTGGTTTTGGGGATTGGTTCATGTGTGTTTTCAATCTTTTTCCTATACTCTTATGAAAAACATTGTTGTTCTTTTCCCCTTTTCTACTGTGTTTAATACTTTCTTAAGAGTTTCTTGTAGGGGTGATCTGGAGATATCATAAGTTCTTAGGGGTTGAATGTCTGGGAAAGATTTTAATTCTCCCTCACTGATGATGTCTGAGTTTGTAGCTTAGGTTATTCTTGTTTGAAAATGTTTATCTTTTAGAACTTTGTATATTGGATTTCATGCTCTCCTAGCCTGAAGTTTTTCTGTAGATAAAACTGCTGCTATTCTGATTGGTCTTCCCTGGTAGGTAGTCTGACCTTTTTCTCTTGCTGCTTTTAGGATTTTTTCTTTTATACCTACTTTGTTCAGGCAGATTATTATGTGCCTAGGAGTTGGTCTTCTCATTTGTTGTCTTGCCAAGGTTCTCTGAATCTCTTGTGTTTGAATTTTTGCATCATTGATGAGGTGAGGGAAGTTTTCTTAAATAATTTCATGGATTGTTTGCTCCAGGTTGGCCCCTGTCTCTCTTTCTGCCTCTGGAAGGTCAATTACTCTTTGGTTCATTCTCTTGAAGTAGTCACTCGTCTCTTGAAGGTTTTGTTCTGTCTTTTTAACCTTCCTTTCTATGTTTTTGACAGTTTGGTTTAGTTCTGTATTTTGGTCTGCAAGTTCTGAGATTCTGTCTTCTGTTTGGCTAAATGTGCTTTCCATGCTTAAGTTTGTTATTTATCTCCATTACAGTATTCTTTACTGCTGTTGTCTCAGTTATCAACTCCTTCCTATTTTCCTCTTGTCTCTCCTCAATTCTTTTTATTCTATATTAATGTCTTGATATCTGGGTTTGTAGTATGTGACCAGTCATTCTGGGGGCTCTTCATTGTTTGCATTCTGAACTTTGTTTTCTCATTATCTGCTCTCCCAGGGGTCTGTGTGAGACCTATATTCTTCTTTTGGTTTTTCTTCATTTGTGTAGATTTTTCTCCCCACTTTTTCCTTTCTTTCCTCTGTCTTCTTTAAAGCTGTTGTTCAGGGGTTGCAGAGTTCTTTTTACTTCTGTTTTTCCATCTTCTATTATTCCTTGTGTGAATCCTCTGGCTTTGTTTGCTTCGGAAGCTGGACTGTAGGTTGGGGCCTATATCTTTTTGCAGTTTTGAGTTTTATTTGAGGGAAGAGCTATGATTCAAAATCTATCTGCAGATCCCAATATCCATTGACAGGTATATGGAAATGCTGAAACCCGCTTCCCACTGCCTTGTAATCTGTTCATGAAGTGGGAGTATTGGTTTGCTCGTGAAAGGCAACATGGAGGGGGTGGAGTAGAAGGTGGAGACAGAGAAGATTAAGAGGAAGAGAGATAAAGGTACCCACTAATAAATGAAAATAGTCCTGAAGACAGATAAGAGAGTAAGAGAAAACAAAAATAAACACAAACAATCAAAATAAAAAACAACAGTGACAACAACAAACAAACTAGGGCATACAATCATATAGACACACAAGCTGACCAACCTCTTTATGATGTACTATTCCCTTATATAAACATGAGGTCTTAGATCCCAAGTTGGTAGCTGGGCAGAGCTGGTTGGGTGAGGCACCACAGGTCTCTACCTGGTCACAGGACTCCAGAAGATTCTGGTTCTACTGCAGTCAGGTCCAGCTGGGGCAGGCAGGGTGTGAGCTAGCCAGGTGCTGTGGGTTGGCATGTCACATGCAACATGGGCTTCTTTTTGTTTCTTTGTTCTTAGGTCCCTACTTGGAGGCTGCACAGTGCTAGGTGGAACTCAAGGGGCAATGAAGGTCTCTCCCTAGTCTCAGATCTCCAGTTGTTGTCTGGTCCTGCTGAAGCCAAGGGCAAGTTGGGGGAGGTAGAGTGTGAGACTGCTTGGTGTTGCTGGTCGGTGTAGTGTGCAGGGTGGCTGGAGCCGATAGTGCAGCCGACAATGGAGCCCAGAGCTCCACAGGAGGGTGCCGTGGGCCTCCCTGGGTGGGACTGGGTGCTGCAGCCAGGGATGGAAGCCAAAGTTCCTTGGGTGGTGGCAGCTTGGGGCAGAGAGGGGTGCTTTAGTCAGGGAGGGGACCCAGAGCTCCGAGGCATGAGGGCTGAGGGCCTCCATGGCCAGTAGTGGCTTGGGGCCAAGTGGGGTGCTTCAGCCGGGGAGAGGGCCCAGAGCCCTGAGGGACAGAGCCGGGGGGGCTCCACAGGCAGCAGTGACTTGAGGTAGGGCTGGACGCTTAAGCCAGGGAAGGGGCCCGGAGCTCCAAGGGGCAGGTGCCGAGGGCATCTGCAGGTGGTGGTGGCTTAAGGCCTAAGTTATTATTTACATGAATACTATTTATTCTGTCAGACACTTCTGCACTTCCTGTAACTGCCAGCATGAATTGCAGACTCTCATAGCAGCAGTGATCATCCTTGGTTGTCAAGAAATGGCTCAATTTTCAAACTTCAGTAAGTTTTTTAATGGTGTATATAGAAGAAAAAACAAAGAAGGATAAATTCAAAGAATAATATAATAGGTGCAAGATGAATTATAGACATAAAGAATAAATTTAAAGTTAGTAAATTTTGACATAAATATTAAAGAATATGTACAGTAGGCCCTCCGTATTTGCAATTTTATTTTCTGTGATTTTAGTTACTCAGGATCAACCGTAGCTAAATAATATTAAAAAAATAGAAACAATTAATGATTTTTAAATTGTGTAACGTTCTGAGTAGTATGAGCAACTTTTTGGAGTAAGCATCTGTCCCACCTGGGACATGAATCATTGCTTTGCCAGAGTATTCACACTATCTATGCTACTGTCTATTAGTCACTTAGTAGCTTTCTCAGTTGTCAGATGGAATGTCTTGCCAAGGTGGTGCTTGTGTTCAAGGCATGTTTAGTCTACTCAGTAATGGCCCCAAATGCAAGAGTAGTGATGTGGGCATATTGTTATAATTATTATTTTATTTTATGGTTATTGTTTATCACAAGTGTAAGCATAACTTATAAAAAGTTAAACTTTATTGTAGGTATATATGTATAGGGAAAACCTAGTTTACACAAGCAGTTTTACTATCTGGTGTTTCAGGCATCTACTGGGGTCAATGTCTCTCACGAGGATAAGAGGAAACCACTGTATTCAGTTTTCATGATAGTAACTCTTGGTAATATTATATGAAAAAATGCCATTATCTGCTTTCATAGTATTCATTTTTACAACACATGGATAAGTGTCCCTGTTTCATGCAATAATCCTACAAAAAACAGAATTATTGATTTTTATTCATTACTGGATAGGAGAATAAGATCCTGGTCAGCGTAACTAGGTAAAAGTATACTCAGATTCACTTGAGTCACATAGGTGTGGATCTTCACAAAATTATAGTTGTAAGCATACACTTTAGCATTAAAGCACCTGAGTGTGGAGTAATTTTATATTACATTAAATGGAAGCAATGTGATAGCATGAGTCTGAAAATAAATTTTGTTGTGTGTTATAATCTGGTGTGTTGATCTATTTTATAATTCATTAATGTTTCATCCTTCCCAGATACATTTATTTTTTACAAGGTGAATCTAAAGATTAAATAATTTGTTCAAAAAATAAAATCAAATGCAGGAATTTAAGAATTAATGCAGAGAAGTCAAGAAAATAACTTTGTCAACGATGGTATCTGTGCCAGCTGCAATAAGCTGAAACTATAGTAATTTCCCATAATAATTAGTGACTAATATCAGTAAATACTTATTGATAAAGTTATCATAAGTTATAAAACTTCTTCCATAGTAATAGAGTGACATAATAAGGATATGAAGGATAGACATATGTAATGTTTAAAATATAGCAATCTTGTCTAAAATTAGTTTTTAAACTGTTGAGATACTCTTAACAAGGTTTAAGTTGACAACATTTGTGAATGAAATAAAAAAAGTTTATATATGTAGTATCTACTACATGGCTTGTAGAATATAAAAACAGTTTCTCAGAGGCACTTGAAAATGAACAAGTTA
>NW_007255096.1:101032-132596 GCF_000164805.1 Carlito syrichta | reverse complement strand
AAAAAAAAAAAAAAAAAAAAAAATTCACCTTTTATTCCTAGCCTCTCCACTAGAGGATTGTGACATTCTGGGACAGAAGGTACATGCAGCAACTTTCCATCTCTGTACTATCTAAACTCATTTAGTGGGAGATTGCAAATATTAGATATGATGCAATGGAGGTACAATTCGCACACAATAAAATCAACGTGTAAATTTGATATCTTCATTTGAATATGTCAGGATAGAACCCTGAAATGTGAAATATGTAGGAGAATTTCTTAAAGTTTTCAAATTATTGTATGTGGAGAAGTAGTTAATTGCATTCACACATATTTGGGTGTGTTAGTCAGTATTATTTATATGACTTGTAAAGATCATAATTATTAATTTTGGATTTTTGTAATGAGAACATTGTGCATCTTCGAATAATATAATATTTTATATTTTGGTTAGCCACTGTACAGAGATTGTTAAAGTAAACAAATTAGTTAATGAAAGTCAAATACACTATTATCAGACCCTAAAGTTGATTTAATAAAATCAATTTTTATTTCTAATTAAAAAGAAGATGAAGTAAATTTCATAAAATACTAAATTTTTCCAGGCTCGGTGGCTCAGCATGTAATCCCGCACCTTGAGAGGCTGAGGTGAGTGGATTGCCTTAGCCCGTGGGTTGAGACCCGCTGGGGCAACTTAGTAAGAACTCATCTCTATCATAAATCAAAAAATTTTCCAGGTGTGGTAGCGTGTGCCTGTAGTTCCAGCTATTTGGAAGGCTGAGGCGGAAGGATCACCGGAGCCCAGCAGGTTGAGGCTGCATTGGTTGGGAACGGCCACCGCACTCCAGTCTGGGTGACAGAGTGAGGATCCAACTCAAAAAAAAATACTTAATTTCATTAAAAGTATTTTGAAAAATACTTTTTAAAAGTTGATCAAAATATTGTAAAAGGATATATCACATTTCTGTAAGAGACTTCTCTAATGATTTATTTTTCATGCTTTAACTGACATGAATCTGAAAAATAGCATAGCAATTGTGATGAAAATAATAATTAAAATAGCTGATATTTATTGATAACATGAAGTGCTAATTTGATAAATGTTTTACATGCATTGCATTTTATATGCCCTTATGCTCATTTTTCATTGATAAGCTAGGTCATTAGACACTGTATAACTTTTTAAAGGGCACATATTATAAACTTCAAAGCCAGAATTAATTCTATAAATATCTAACTCTAGATTCCATTGACTAAATTATTAGATTAAATTATCTGAATTATTGCAAATACACAACTAGAATGACCTGACTCATTTTGACAGTCATAGAATCTTTCTTCAATGATAAAACGAGAGTTTTTACATAAATGATCTATATTTTTATTTATTGTTTTATGGCTTTACCTTAAGCCAGGAAATAATAGCCAATACATCTATGAAATAAGTATTTTTTAAAAGTTTTAATCTCCCCAATACTGTTATACATGCTTATTATGTCATGTAAATTTTTCAAAATATAAAAATTGTTACATTCTTAATAATTTATCAGAACTCTTCAGTCTTTCAGTAAAAACCATTTTGCAACCCTTAATTCATTTCAATAAATGACTGTAAGCTATCAAATAAAAGTTATTTAACAAAATGATAACATATATGTCAATATTCATGTTTTCCATGTATAGACAAGTCTTCACAAGCTTTAGATTTTGAAATTACTATAAAATATATTAAAAATTTTAATACAGGTATTGTCTTGCATTGACATTAAAATATATTTGTGAATCAGACTTAACTAATGCATCTATTTTAATTCATGAAATTCTTTTTTATTTTACTAATTTATTTCTATACATTGCCCGAGCAATAATATTTTTTCAAAAGTATAAATCTTTAAAAAAAATACTTTTCTATAAGAAAAGTTGGAGTCCCACTCTGTCGCCCAGTCTGGAGGGCAGTGGCCACACCCAGCCACCGCAGCCTCGACCTGCTAGGCTCCGGTGATCCTTCCACCTCAGCCTTTCAAGTAACCAGAATTACAGGCATGTGCCACCATGCCTGGCTGATGTTTTGATTTATTGTAGAGATGAGGTCTTGCTGCCCAGGTGGGTCTTGAAGCTGCGGCCTCAGGCAATCCACTCACCTTAGCCTCCCAAAGGCACAGGATTACAGGCTGAGCCACTGAGCCTGGCTCAAAAAGATGTTTTAAAGTAGAAAAATCTTACAGAGAAATAAAAAATTTTTTAATGTTGACTAAGTCATGTACTGTATGAGACATTGAATTTGGTTCTTTGTACTATTAAAAGGACAAAGAGAAGGACAAATGAAAATGAAGAAACATCTTACCAAAATCTCCGAGATGCCATGAAAGTTGTAGTAAGAGGGGAATTTATATCCCTACAAATGCACATGAAGATAATGGAAGGATCACAAATTAACAGCCTAAGAAGTGACCTAAAAAAGCTGGAAAAGCAAGACCACAAAAACCCTAATTTCAGCAGAAGATCACCAAAATAAAAGCCCAAATACAGGACATGGAAGACAAAAAGATAATACAAAAAATCAGTGAAACAGAAAGCTGATTCTTCTAAAGGATAAACAAGATCGATGATCCCCTAGCTAGACTGACCAAGAAAAAGAGAGAAAAAGCCCAAATAAACACAATCAGAAACACAAAAGATGAAGTTGCAAAAGATCATTAGAGACTACTATGTACACTTGTATGGAAACAAACTTGAAAACCCTTCAGAAATAGAGGACTTTCTGTAATCACACAACCTGCCTAGGTTGAAACAAGAAGAAACTGAGACCCTAAGTAGACCAATAACAATCAAGGAAATTGACTACATAATAAGAAAACTACCTACAAAAAAATAAAAGCCCTGGACCAGATGGCTTTCCAGCAGAATTCTAAAAGACATTTAATGAGACACTTATATCAATCCGACTGAAGGTATTCCAGGCGATTGAGAAAGATGGAACTCTCCCCAAATCATTTTTGAAGCTAACATCACATTGATACCCAAGCCAGGTAAAGACCCAACAAAGAAAGAGAACTATAGGCCAATATCTTTGATGAACATAGATGCTAAAATTCTCTAGTGAACCGGATTCAGCAACACATCTCAAAAATCATCCATCATGACCAAGTAGGCTTCATCCCTGGGATGCAAGTCTGGTTCAACATTCATAAAACCATAACTGTAATTTAATACATCAACAGATACCAAAACAAAACCACATGATTATATCATTGGATGCAGAAAAAGCTTTTGATAAAATCCAGCACACCTTCTTGATAAAAATCCTCAAGCATGTAGGCATACAGGGAACATACCTCATATAGTATAAGCCATCTATGAGAAACCCACAGCCAGCATAGTCTTAAACAGATAAAAACTGAAACCATTTCTCCTGAGTACTGGAACAGGACAAGGATGCCCACTCTCACCCCTCCTGTTCAACATAGTATTGGAAGTCCTGGCTAGAGCAATCAGAGAAGTGAAGGCAATCAGGGGTATTCAAATAGGAAAAGAGGGTCAAGCTATCTCTCTTTGCAGATGACATGATCGTGGACCTTGAAACCCAAGAGAATCTGTCAAAAACTTCCTTATACTGATAAAGGACTTTGGCAAAGTCTCAGGATATAAAATAAATGTGCAAAAGACAATCACATTTCTTTATACCAATAATAAACAAACAGAAACCCAAATAAAAAACACAATTCCATTCACAATAGCCACACACAAAATTGAAATACCTTGGCATCTTCGTAACCAGAAACATGAAAGACCTTTACAATGAAAACTATAAAACATTGCTCAAAGCAATCAAAGATGACACAAGCAAGTGCAAAAATATCCCATGCTCATGGATTGGAAGAATTAACATTGTGAAGATGTCCATCTTACCTAAGGTAATCTACAGATTTAATGTAATACCCATCAAATTACCAGCAACAATCTTCTCAGATCTAGAAAAAACAACACAGGAAATCATATGGAAAAACAAATGACCAAGAATAGCCAGAACAATCCTCAGCAAAAAAAACCCCAAAAAACAAACAAACAAAAAAAACCAAAGCAGGTGGTATCACATTACCAGACTTCAAACTTTACTATAAAGCTACAATCATCAAAACAGCTGGGTATTGGTACAGGAACAGGCATATAGACCAATGGAATAGAATTGAGATTCCAGAAGCAAAACCTCAATTTCTCAACCAACTCATCTTCGACAAAGCCTCCACCACCTACCTCTGGGGAGAGGAGTACCTATTCAGTAAATGGTGCTGGGAAAACTGGCTGACCACATGCAGAAGATTGAAACAGGACCCCTATCTATCCCCATATTAAAAAAAAAATTAACTCTAAATGGATCAGAGACCTAAATGAAAAACCTCAAACCATAAGAACTTTAGAAAATGAGGGATATACCCTCATGGAAATTGGAACTGTCATCCAATTCCTGTCAAAAGCCAAAACCCACAGGCCATAAGAGATAAGATAGACAAGTGGGACCTCATTAAACTGACAAGCTACTGCAAAACCAAAGGAACCATCAAGAGAGCAGGGAGACAGCGTACAGACTGGGAAAAAGTATTTGCCAACTCCAGGTCTGACAAAGGCTTAACATCTTGGATCTACAAGGAACTCAAACATGCTGAAAAGAAAAAAACAAACAACCCCGTTATAAAATGGGCAAAAGATATGAACACACAATTCTCAAAGGAAGACATCTGAGCAGCTACCAGACACATGAAAAATTGTTCAACCCCACTAATCATCAGGGAGATGCAAATCAAAACGACATTGAGATACCACCTAACTCCAGTCAGAATGACAATTATCAATAACTCCAAAAATAACAGTTGCTGGAGAGGGTTTGGAGAAAAGGGAACACTTCTACATTGTTGGTGGGAGTGCAAACTAGTGCAACCTCTGTGGAAAACTGTATGGAGATTCCTAAAAGCTCTAAATATTGACCTCCCATACGACCCCGCAATCCCCCTACTGGGAATATACTCTGAAGAACTCAAATTATTCTATAAAAAAGATACCTGCAGACGTATGTTTATCGCAGCATTGTTCACAATAGCAAGAAACTGGAAGCAACCATACTGCTCATCGAAAGAGGACTGGATTAAATACATGTGGTACATATACATGATGGAATATTACGCAGTCATAAGAAAGAACAAAATCATGAATTTTGCAGCAACCTGGATGGAACCAGAGTCTATAATACTGAGTGATCTCTCACAGAAACAAAGATCTGAGAATCACATATTCTCACTCATATAGTGGACCTTGAACATCCAACATAATACTATAAGAAAATGACTGACAGTGGTGGGAAAATATGGGGGGGGAGGGGGAAGGGAGGTGGGATTAATGGTAGTAAATATCTGCCTGGGGATGGGGGACACCTCTTATCAATAAGGGTGCCTGAACGAAGCATATTTGTATACCTAACCCTTAACTGTACCCCACAGTATCATAAAAAATATTGATAAAATAAAATATATATATATATTCAAAATCTAAAATACTTTATATAATTTTTGTTGTACAGTTCTATAGTTGTTGGTATTTGAAAAACATATCAAATTACAAAGAAACTAACATTATTATGACTTATTCAGATATTTATTTTGTAAAAGATTATTTTAATATTTCTAGGTACAACAAAACAGAAGCAGACCAATTCTTTCCAAAATGAGAGCAACCCAAAAGGTACATAATGATTTCCAAAGTTCTGATAATAACAAAGTTTAACATGTATTGTTCTCTTGTAATGAAAAAATAAACCAGAGATATATTCAGGAGAAAAATTATAAAATTTAACAATAGCTGTCTGTAAATGAAGAATATAAGAGCATATTTTCTTTAGCAATGAATCTAAATACTAATTCATAAACACTATACTTTTTTTGTTATTTGTCGCAATTTTTATTGCTGTAAAGTCATGAGATACATAATTTTACTATTATTAAAAAGGTATGTCTGTTCAGTGATTTAAAGGTGTGTAATGTGATCGTTTGTCTGCGGGTTTGCCTCGAGTGCAAACACATTAGGGGATGAAACGTTGCTGCTTTATAGTGTGTGCGTGTATGAGTCAGTGGGTTTTAAATTATATGTCCCATCCTATGAGAATACCTAGATATATTATGTACACATATGACATACTTTTGTAAATTTTCACTATAAGTGTCATTTTAAAGTATTCATATTGTTTCTGGATAGTAATTTACAATGTTTCCTCAGCATATAATTGTAGTTGTCCAGAGGAAATGTATCTGGAAAGGATTAAATATTAATGAATTGTAAAATAGATCACCATGCCAGATTATAACACACAACAAAATTTATTTTCAGACTCATGCAATCATATTACTTCCATTTAATTCAAAATAAAATTACTCCAAACTCAGATGCTTTAATACTAAAGTGTATGCTTACAACTATATTTTTGTGAAGATCCCCACCTACATGGCTCAAGTGCATATGAGTATAGTATTATACAGATATGCTTACCAGGATCTGATTCTCCTACTTAGTAATGAATAAAAATTTATAATTCTATTATATTTTGGAGGATTGTTGCCTGAAACAAGAGCATTTTTCCATATATTGTAAGAATGAATATAATGAAACCAGATAATGGCATTTTTCATATAATATTGCAAATAGTTGATTATCATGAAAACTGAATACAGTAGTGTTGGGAGCCAGCCGTGGAGGCATTACCCTCTAGCAAGGACTTTTATGACCTAAGCATGAAGTTCTGAGAATATGGCATTGTTCCCACTTCTCACAGACTGCGGTTTCGACTTTAAACTTAACACAGTTCAAACTCAGATCACATTTGGGAGCCTTATACATGATGCAAGCTTCTTTATAAGATTTATAAGTATATTTGTCGAATTAGTATATACATTTAGAGAGCTGGTTCCAGCTCTAGATGGTATAGATGATTATCTAGGGTTACCAGAAATGGCCCAGCATGAGCTTTGGGCTGGGCCACATTCCTAAGGACCCAGCATCCACTTTGGGATGGGCTGCATTCTTTTAAACTGGTTCTTTAGTTACAATTAGTGTAAGTTTTTCTACTTATAATAGAAATTGAATTTATTTTATTCATAGAAAGTATTATAGAATATATTACTCTACTTCAGGGAATTAGTTCAAGCATGATCAAACATGATACCTTGAGGTTCTATAGAATAAAGCTAACCTTAGAAATTTCATTGTTCCCACTTGCTACTAATTGCGGTTTTGGCTTTAGTACAATTATAGTTTGTATTTGGGTTTTATTGTAGAAGCTTTATTGCTGATGATTAGCTTTATATATCAGGATTAGGAATTAGAAACTTTTATAGAAATTAAGATAGATACATAAGATTTTAGAATAGCCATTTTGTTAAGAGATCATAATCAATTGTTCCTGGAAATGGTCCAGCGTGATCTTTGGCCTGGGCCACATTCTTTAGGAACTGGTTTGAGCTATAATTAAGAGTTGTTTATAGTACAGGTGAAATTAGCACAGATAAGAAAGGTATTAGGATTTTAGTCAGTCGTTAGGTGTTGGGCAAGCATAAGTTTTAGAAGTTATTGATTATTAGGATTTTAGAATTTTTATATTGCTTTTGAGGAATATAAACCAAGCATAAGAAACAGTGAGATAATTTTGGGATTGTCCTTCTTCATGCTTGGGAAAATGCCTGGTGGGTGGGGGACACCGCCCACCTAACTGGCTTTGTGTTCACGTGAAATTCTTGTGATTTGATTGGGATTGTCCTCCCTCATGCTTGGGAAAATGCCTGGTGGGTGGGGAACGCCCCTCACCTACCTGGCCTTGTGCTCACATGAAAGTCTTGTGATTTAACGTGTGAAAATTTGGAATAAACTCACAGATGGTCCCAATAAACGGCTTCTGCTCATTTCACTGAACAGTTGTCCATTTCCTTTCTTTCTCCTTCTCTTTCTTTCTTTTAATATCTATCCCTACTACAGAATCGACTTCTGCACTAGACAGAGTCCAGTCTCTTTCTTCCCTTTTATTTCTCCAGAATATTCGCCGACGCTGCCACATTTTCCAAGGGACCTTCTAATTCTCTTTGCAGGGGCTGGTCCCCCATACAGTAGTTTCCTCTTATCCTGGTGGGAGACATAGACCCCAGTAGATGCCTGAAATCCCAAATAGTAGAAATTCCTGTATAAACTATGTTTTCCTATACATACAAACCTACAATAAAGTTTAACTTATTATAAATTTTGCTTACACAAGAGATAAACAATAACCATAATATAAAATAATAACTATAAAATATGCCTACATCACTACTCTTGCATTTGGGGCCATTATTAAATAGACTAAACATGCCTTAAACACAAGCACCACCTTGGCAAGACATTCCATCTGATAACTGAGACAGCTACTAAGTGACTAATAGACAATAACATAGTGTGAATACTCTGGCAAAGCAATGATTCATGTCCCAGGTGGGACAGATGCTTACTCCAAAACGTTGCTTATACTACTCAAAATGTTACACAATTTAAAAATCATTTATTGTTTCTAATTTTCTTTGATATTTTTTGACTGTGGCTGATCCTGAGTAACTGAAATCACAGATAATAAAATTGCAAATAAAGAGGGCCTACTGTAGTACATTCTTTAATATTTATATTAAAATTTACTAACTTTAAATCTTTACTTTATATCTGTAATCATCTTACACTTATTATATTATTCTTTGAATTTATCCTTTTATGTTTTTTCTTCTATATATAACCATAAAAAAACTTACTTATGTTTGAAATTTGAGTTATTTTTTGACAACCTAGGATAATCACTGCTGCTATCACAGTCTCTAATTCCTACTAGCAGTTACAGGAAATCCAGGAGTGTCTAACAGAATAAATAGTATTCATGTAAGTAATAATTTAGGCCTCCACCTGCAGCTGCCCATGGAGGACTTCAGCACCCTCCCCTCAGAGATCCAGACCCCCTCCCTTGCTGAAGCGCCCCACCTGGCCCCAAGTCACCACTACCCACAGAGGCCCTCAGCTCTGGGTCCCCTTCCTGACTAAAGCACCCATCTCTGCCCCAAGCAGCAGCCACCCAAGGAGCTCTAGCCTTTCTCGCTGGCTGCAGCACCAAATCCCACCCCAAGCCTCCACCACCCAAGGAGGCCTGCAGCTCCCTCACCTTTGAGCACTGGGCTCCCTTGTTGTCTGTACCACTCCACCCCCAGTCACCTTGTGCACTATGCTGACCAGCAACGTCCAGTCATCTCAAATTCTGCCTCCCACTACTCGCCCCTGGCCACAGCAGGAACAGAGTATAGCTCCAGCTCCAAGAACATGCAGAGACCTGCATTGCCTCTTGAGCTCCACCCAGCTCTGTGCAGCCTCCAGCTTGGGACCTAAGAACCAAGAAAGAGAAAGAGGTCCTAGCTGAATGTGACATGCCGACCCACAGCACCTGGCTGTCTCACACTGTGCCTACCCCAGATGGTCCTGGCTGGAGTAGAATCAGAGATCATCTGGAGGTCTATGACCAGGCAGAGACCTGCAGTGCCTCACAAACACGGCTCTGCCCAGCCTCCAACTTGGGATCTAAGACCTCATGTTTGTGTAAAGGAAGAATACATCATAAGGAGTTTGCTCAGCTTGTGTGTCTGTATGATTGTATGTCCTAGATTGTTGGTTATCGTTGCTACTGTTTTTTTGTTTGATTGTTTATTTGTATTTATTTTTGTTTTCTCTTACTCTTACTTGTCTTCGGGACTATTTTCATTTATTAGTCAGTACCATTGTGTCTTTTCCTCTTACTCTTCTCTGTCTCCACCTTCCACTCTCCCCCACCCCCAAACTCCATTTCTTTCCCTTTTCTTACATAATTTTACTTTCAGGGAACATATCAATACTCCTACTTCATGAACAGATTGCAAAACAATGGGAAGCAGGTTCCAGTGTATCCATACACCTGTCAGTGGATACTGTGATCTGCAGATAAATTTTCAATCACAGCTCCCCCATCAAATAAAACTCAAGACTGCAAAAGGTGTAACCCCCAACCTACATTCCAGCTTCAGAATCGAACAAAGCCAGAGGATTCCCACAAGGAAGAATAGGAGATTGAGCCAACAGAAGTAAAAGCAACCACACCACCACTGAACAACAGATTTAAAGACAGAGGAAAAAAAGGAAAAAGTGGGAGGCAAATCTACACAAATGAAGAAAAAACAAAAGAAGAATATAGGTCTCACACAGATCCCTGGGAGATCAGATAATGAGGAAACAGAGTTCAGAATGCAAACAATGAAGAGCTCCCAGAATGGTCACAGACTACAAACCCAAACATCAAGATATTAATGGAGAGAATGAAAAGAAATGTGGAGAGACAAGAGAAAAATAGGAAGGAGTTGATAACTGAGATACAGCAGTAAAGAATACTGTGATTAAAATAAATAACAAACTAATAAGCATGGAAAGCAGAATTAGCCAAGCAGAAGACAGAATCTCAGAACTTGAAGACCAAAATATAGAACTAAACTAAACTGCCAAAAACATAGAAAAGATGAAAAAGACAGACAAAACCATCAAGAGATGAGTGATTACTTCAAGAGAATGAACCTAAGCGTAATTGGACTTCCTGAGGCAGAAAGAGAGACAGAGACCACCCTGGAATAAGCATTCCATGTTATTATTCAAGAAAACTTCCCTCACCTCATCAGCGATGCTAAAATTCAAACACAAGAGATTCAGAGAACCCCAGCAAGACAACAAATGCGAAGACCAACCTCTAGGCACATAATAAATTGCCAGAACAAAGTAGGTGTAAAAGAAAAAATTCTAAAAGCAGCAAGAGAAAAAGGTCAAACTATCTACCAGGGAAGACCAATTAGAATAATAGCAGACTGATCTACAAAAACACTTCAAGCTAAAAGAGCTTGGAGTACAATATTCAAAGTTCTCAAAGATAAACAATTTCATACAAGGTGGCCCGTGTGGGACTTACTGCAGCAGCCACCTTTTCTGGAGGCAGTTGCAGTGGCAGCAGCATATTGCATGGGTCTGGTGGCAGCAGCCACCCCCTGCAGAGACGGCAGTGCCATGGTGCATGGGACCTGCTGCTGCAGCCATTCTCTGCGGAGATTCTTAAAGTCTGACTTGTCCCATCACCATCTTGCTGGAAATCTCGAAATTATTTTATTCTTCTTCTTCTTGCATCAAGTATAAATAGAATGTCTAATTTTTTGTAAATTCAAAACATATTCCATGCTACCTCTTAAAGATTGAATCCAAAATCTAGAAAAATAACATTTAAATCCTATTTGTTTCCTTGGGATCAGAACAATTACTTGAACCTTCCAGAAAATGGCTAATATGGGGAAAGTATATAAATATTTCTGTTAATTATATTTTAATATATTTGTATGAACTAAACTTATATATGCTTATGTACGTGTGTATTTCTATTAAAAATAAATTTATTTATATGTACATATGTATTACAATTTTGTAAATTATATTGATATCTTTTCTGTTAGTCAAACTGTAACAACAAAATTATTCATTTCAAGTGTCAAATAATATAACACTCGCTAATGTTCTCTTTTTAAATTTGAGATACTAACATAGTATTTTTCATATAAATAACATAATGCAGTCATGTGTTGCTTAATGATGGTATTACGTTCTGAGAAATGCAAGTTTTGAGATTTTTTTTCAGTTTGTGAACGACATACAGGGCACTTAAACAAACCTAGAGGATATAGCGTATTATACACCTATGCTATATAAGGTAGTTAATGGCTTCTAGGCTACAAACCTGTACAGTGTGCTAGTCTATTGAATATTGTAGACAGCTATAAAACAAGGGCAAGGATTTATATGTCCAAACAGAAAAGATTCTATTAAAACACTGTATAAAAGTTAAAAAACAGTATACTCTACAGGTCACTTAACAAGAATGCACCTTGTAGGACTGGAAGTTGGGAGTTACTCTGGGTGTCAGTAAGTGAGTGTTGAGTGACTAGAATCTAGTGTATCACTTCACACTACAGGCAATTGCATAAACATTGTGCACTATGACTACAATAAAGTCATAAAAATATTTTTTTCTTAAATAATAGGTGTTCGCTTGCTGTCACTTTTTTCTTTATATACTTTATATATAAGTTATTGACTCCTGTAATAATACATCTTAAAACACAAAGGCATTGCACAACAATACAAATAACATTTTCTTAATATCCTTATTCTACAAGCTTTTTTGTATTTGAAAATATTTTTCAGTGTTTTTTAATTTTCAAATTTTTTATTAAAAGCTAGCACAGGAGGTACACATTAGCCTATGCCTCCACAGGGCCAGAATTTGTGATATTACTTCCAACCATTTCCACATCTTGTCCCACTAGAGGGCTTTAGGGGCAATAACATGCATGGAGCTGTCACCTTCTGTGATAACAATGCCTTCTTCTGCAACACCTCCTGAAGGATCCGCCTGAAGTTGCTGTTTTACAGTAAACTGTTATTTATAAACAGAAGGAGTGCACTGGAAAATAACAATTAAACAGTATAATGTAGCCGGGCTCAGTGTCTCAGCCTGTAATCCCGCGTCTTTGGGAGGCTGAGGTGAGTGGATTGCCTGAGCCCGCCGGTTCCAGACTTCCCTGGTTAGTGAGATCACATCTCTACAATTAAAAAAAAAAAAAAAAAAATTAACCGGGCGTGGTAGCGTGTGCCTGTAGTTCCAGCTACTTGGAAGGTTGAGGCGGAAGGATCGCCAGAGCCCAGCAGGTCGAGGCTGTGGTGACCAAGAGCAGACACTGCTCTCCAGTCTGGGCGACAGTGAGACTCCAACTCAAAACACTAAAAATAAATAAATAAATAAAATTAAAATTTAAAAAGTATAATGTAGAAAATATGTAAACCAGTAACATAATTTGTATTATCAAATATTATGGACTGTACATAATTGTATATGCTATACATGGAAAGACACCCCACCCAAAAAAACCCTTTTTTTTGAGGGGGAGGGTGGGTTCCTTGCAGTACAGGCTTCTCCATCTGGGTAAGTGTCCAGGAACCCACTGACATCAGCACACCAGGAAGCAATGTTTTCAGAGGTTATTTTCAGCTTCTGTGAGTTTTTTGTTTTTAAAGATTTTTCAATGCTTTTGCCCACTTGTCATGGCAATTTATATGAACAATGTGCGACAGTAAAATTTTGAATAAAAATGACATGACTCACTACCTCATTCTCTCTAGTCACCCAATTTCATCCCTAATGGCTTTTTGTGTTTCACCAGATGAAAAAATCCTCACAGGGAAATGTTTTGCCAGTGTGCAACAAGTGAAACAAAAAATGGCAGAAACACTAAAGGCATCAAAATCGATGAGTTTAAAAAACTATTTTGAGAAGTGAAAAAGCATCTTTTTAAGTGGATTGCATCAAATAGTAGGTACTTTGAAGGTGATTGAAGACAAAACTTATAAGAATAAATACACAATATTTTAATAAACAAATTCCATCTTTGGCAAGTCTCCTCCTTGTACTCTTATACAACTGAGTGTGCAAGACATTTGTTTACACCAGCATCATCACAGACACATAAATTAGATCCAAAAAAGTGTATGTCACAACAATTCTATAAGAGGTCCAACATTGCCAAAAATATCATTATGCAGCAAATTACTACATGCCATGTCTTTTTAAAATTTAACAACATAGGCTTTTATAGTTCTAGAATTTAACTTTAATGAACTCTATGCTTATACAAAGGCATTATAAAAGTATGAACAAGGCAAAAATTACACAAAGTAACAAGTGTAGATATGTATTCAATATGACATAAAAATGTATACATGTGTACATACATACATATATAATCTAAATTGATATTACTATGACTATTTCAATAATGACAATGCATAGCATACAAAGTTTCCTAAGTGTGAAGGGTAGTTTGAAAGTCAATAAAAGTTAAAAATATACTTTTAGTATGATGTCAAATAACTTATTTTTCAAAATTTTAAGGATTCAAGATAACCACAAAGCAGTAGCTGACATACTCCTTTCTTGCTGAAGGGAACAGAGAAGGTGGGCCCAGCTGCCAGTAAACTTAGGTGTTTTGAATGCTTGTGCTCTTTTATTATTTCAATATGAATTTCTGCATCATATTCTATAGATATGAGAAAAATTATATTGGTAATTTGATGGACCTTGAATTGAATCTGTAGATTGCCTTGTGTAGTAAGGACATCTTGTCCATACCGATTCTTCCAATCAATGAGCGTGGAATATTTTCCATTTGCTTGTGTCATCCCTGAATTATTTGAACACTGTTTTGTGGTACTCTTTGCAAAGTTCTTCCTTTTTGATTAAGTTGATGCCAAGGTATTTCATTGTTATTGTGGCTATTGTGAGTGGGATTGTGCCTTTTATTTGGTTTTCTGTCTGCCTATTGCTTTTGTATAGAAATGCGATGATCTTTGTATATTGATTTTGTACCCCAAGACTCACCAAAGTTGATTATCAGTGCAAGACGGTTTTTGACAGACTCTCTGGGGTTTTCAAAGTAAAGAACAGTATTATCTGTAAAGAGGGGTATCTTAAATTTCTTTTTTTCTTATTCCGATATCCCTAATTTCCTTTTCTTGCCAGATTGCTCTCATGAGGACTTGCAGCACTGTGTTGAACAGGAGAAGTGAGAGGGGCATCCGTGTCTTGTTCTTATTTTAAAGAAGAATGTTTCTAGTTTCTGTCCATTGAGCAAAATGTTGGCAGTAGGCTTACTTTGGATGGCTCAAACTTTTTGAGAAATGTATCTTCTATGTCTAGGTGCTTGAGGGTTTTTATCAAGAAGGGATGTTGGACTTTATTCTGTGCTGTTTTAGCATCCAGTGATATAATCATGTGGCTCTTGGTTTTACTTCTGTTAATGTGCTGAATTACATTTATGTCTTGCAAATGTTGAACCACACTGCATCCCTCGAATGAAGCTCATCTCATCATGGTGGAGAATACTTGAGATGTGATGTTGAATATGATTTGCTGGAATCTTGCTTAGAATGTTTGTCTCAATGTTCATCAATTTGATTGCTATGTAATTATGTTTCCTTGTTGGGTCTTTGCCAGATTTTTCGCTGACCAACATGTAGAGGTGTGGAACTGGACCACTACCTATCACCATAAACAAAAATTAACTGTAAGTGGATCAAAGACTCTAAAGATAAAACCTCAAAATATAAGAATCTTTTTTTAAAAAGTAGGAAATACTCTTATGTACATTGGAATAAGCAGTAAATTTTGACCAAATTCCCAAAAGCAAATGCCATTACATTAACATAGACAAGTGGGCTCTCATCAAACTGAAAAGCTTTTGCAGAGTAAAAGAAACTATCAAGAGATTTAAAAAGCAACTCACGGAGTAGATGAAAACATTTGCTAAATATGTGTTTGGCAAAGGCATAATATCCAGCATCGACCAGGAACTCAAAGGAACAGAATGGAAAAAAAACATAACCCTAATAAAAAATGGGTAAAGGACTTGAGAACTCTTGTCAAAAGAAGATATACACGCAGCCAGTAGATACATTAAAAACAATTCCCAGCCTCACTAACCATCAGATAAATGAAAATCAAAAGAACAGTGGGATACTACCTAACTCCAGTAAAGATGGTCATTATTCATAATTTTAAAAAAAAAATGTATGCTGGTGTAATTGTGGAGAATAGGAAATGCCTCTACACTGTTGGTAGTGCAAGCTATTTCAAACTCTGTGAAAAGCAGTGTGTCGATTTCTAATAGAACTAAAAATTGACAATTCTTATGATTCAGCAATCCCCCTCTGGGGATATACCTGGAGGAATATAAATTATTGTATAAGAAAATTTAAAAAAATAAATTTGTATACATATGTTGTTTTTTTTCCCCACCCTATTCACAATAGCAAAACATGGAAACCATTTTACTGTCCATTGAAAATGGACTGGATAAAGAAAATCTGGTACATATATACAATGGAGTATTATGCAGTCATCAAGAAGAACAAATAACATGGACTTTGGAGCAAATTGGAAGGAATTGAAGACCATCATATTCAGTTATCTATGACCGAAACAAAGAATTGAATACCACATGTTTTCACTCAACTGTGGGACCTGAACATTATCACATTTGCGCAAATTAGGGATTGGTAGTTGCATAATCAATAAATCAAAGGGGATTGTGCTGTAGTTTATTCTTGCTGTTATATCAAAATGACTCATAACAGGCAATTTGAAAACAATAGAAATTTATTTTTCACAGAACTGTGGGCTGGAAAGTACAAGATGAATAATCATGCTAGTTTAGTGTCTGCTGAGTTCTGCTCTCTGAATTCAAGATGATACTTGTCACTAAAGTCATGATTAAAGGCAGAAGGGAAAAAAAGTGAATGCTTATTCCCTCCAGCCCTTTTAAAAGGCACACATCTATTCATGATAACAAAACCTCATAATTTTGTCACGTACAATAAGGTTCACCTCTTAATACCACCACAATAAGGAGTAAGTTTCAACACGAATTTAGAGGAGACACAAACATTCAAACAATAGGATGAATGTTACATTTCTTCACTGTTTAAGAAGGCTATTCTGTAACTTGCTGGGAACTAATAAAAGAATATTTAAAGCACATTAAATAAGCAAATCTGTATATTATAAAGTTAAAAATAAAAATGGTGAAGATAAATTTAATAAATTAGAATTTTTTAAATTGCTAATTTTTAATTCGTATAGTCTATTGTATTATATAATATAATATATTTCCATAAAAATAAATATACTTAAAAATTGGATAACTTTAGTATATAGAAATAAGATAATTTTTATTTAAAAAATGCCAAGAATGTTTATAATAAAAATAACTATTTTCTCTTTTAATGATTCACTCCTTTAGTATAAGGCTAAAGAAAAATTTAAATTAAGACATGAAAACATATAGCATGCAAAAGAAACTCAAATAAAACTGCTAAAATGTCCTGTCATAATGTAAGAGAAAAGCATTATTGCAAATGAAAAAGATTGTTTCAAAAATATATATTTATACCGAATCATTACTAATTTTTAAAAAATCGATGATATGGAATGCTAATACAAGTTCCACATAGAATTGCAAGAAGCACATAAAAAGGTCCTCAAAACAGGGATTTCACACTTTTGTCTTGCTGCTTATAGTACAGGCTTTGCAGTGAGCCTATAGAAGACTTACGCTGAACAATTAATCAACACACAAATGAACACACACAATCTCTATGCAAATATCACATATTTACATTTAAATTCATATAAAAACATTTCAAAAGTACGCTACGATATCATCTTGTGTCAAGCACTTTAATATAAAAATACAGTGCTGTATCTTCAAGGCAGAACCATGACAACCAAGCTTTACCTGTTGATACTTGAATATAGTTACTCAAATTTAATATTAATTAACTAAAAATTAGTAACTTTTAATTCACTTCCTCAGTCACAATAGTTATTTTTAGACACAGACATAAAACACTTCCAACTTCACAGACAACCTTGTGATTATAAGTTATTTAAAATATATGTCATTAACCAAACATTTGAAAACCCGAATGGCTTGTAATTCAGTAATATATTTATAAATAAATTAAGGGCTAAAAATATCACATTTAATATTCAAAATTATATAAATTCCCATGAAAATGAAGTCTTTCTTATGAAAAATATATTTTATTTAATGTATACACAACAAAAGACAAAAGCAGAAATTGAATTATCTGAGAATTCATCAAGGAAATTTAAAATGAGAAATTTGATATTTACTGCCAGTAAATACAAGCATAGTAGTAGAAGGGAAAAAATAAAAAGTACACAATTATGACTTTAAACACAATTACAGTGGAGATGTACAACAAGCAAAAGTATTTTTATTGAAAAACTATAAAATTGTGATGAAAGAATATTAATTCAAAAAATCAGATAAGGCATAGATTTTTGTTTCTGAATTAAACAGAAGAAATTGTTATGGTTTTTATAGATATCAATCATTATTTATATTTAAATATATTCAGTATACATTTTGATATCCATATAGAATTTAATCTAGAAAATACAAATTATCAAAATGCAGTACCACAAACAGAACTTAGTACAGTCCTCATGTGTTAAAGAAATTGACTTTTTATAAAAACTTTTCTACAAAAATATTATAGGAACTCCAATGTCATTACCACTGAATAAGAACTTTTATAAATGAAACAGTACTAAAAAAAAAAAAAAAAATGCATCTAGGGTACAGAAGAGAGGACTGCCATTCATTATAGCCTTGATAGCCAGTGTTGAATAAAAGCAGCCAAACTTTCCTGTGAACATGGATAAAGAATCAAATATTACCTTGAATATAATATATTCACTAATTTATTTTTAAAGGGACATTACACAATAACAATTATGTTTGTTTGTTTGTTTTTAGAGACGCAAGACTGCTTTAAAATATGGAAGAAAAAGCCCTAACAGATGTTCATATCTATTATCCCAACACTTTAGTAGGTTGTGGTAGGAGGATTGTATGAATCCAGGACTCAAGCCATCCTAGGTAACATATATGCCAAAAAAAAAAAAAAAAGAAAGAAAGAAGGAAAAGGAACAAAAGAAAAGAAAAAAAATAAATTACTCTTTGTGGTAGCATGTAATGTAACTGTGTTACCAAGTTTTCAGGAAGTTGAGGAGAGAGGATTCCTTGAGTGCAGTAGTTAGAAAATGCAATAAACCATCATTGTGCCACTGCACCCCAGTCTTGGAAATAGAGCAAGATTCGTTACCCAAAAATAAGAGAAAAAAATAAAAGAAAGAAAAAAAAAAACACTGAAGATAATCTGCTGGAGTCCAGCTCCAGCAGGTTCAGGGTTTCCTGAAGGATGAGCAGCGTCAGCAAATGAATTGGTGGACACAGACCCAGCGGTTGTGTGGGTCTGCTCATTTATTGCCAGTAAATCTGTGATTTATATACCTTTTTATTACATAACCTTTTGGGTGACATACATGAAAAACCTTTGCTTGAAATTACTCAAGTTGCCAAATCAGGTTTCTTAAAACATTAATGATGGTCATGTGCAAACTTCTGAGTATTATTCTCATATTTTTACAGTTGGGTGGACAGTCATGTGAAACCTTTCACATACTCTTCTTATTCCTAAACAATTAGTTACAATTGTTTTCCTTAAAGCTATGAAGCAAAAAACTTATGCGATTATCCCTTTAAAACTAAGCACACTCAAAACACAAAAACACCATTAGCCTATACTTGAATACCCATGACCTTTCAAAATTAAGCATAATCTACATATTAAAACTAATATCTAATCTTTTCCTAGAAATCACGTAACAGCAAAAGTCAACCTGTTATATATTTAACTATGGCCAGGTACACTCTAACAAATGTTTTCTGCCACAAGGAACTAAACTTTTATTTGTGTAGCTATGGAAAAACCAATCTCCAAAACGCTGACATTACATGGGTTCCTGCCAGTAAAGCTGGCACAGCAATTTACAATTGTTAGGCCACTGGCAGCAACTCCATGTCTCTCTGACTCGCCTCCAATCAAGACAAAATGGTTCCAGTTTGTTTCTAAGGAGCTCATGATATCTATAGCTTTCATCTACAGTTCCTTGGCAAGGGAAGTGAGTTCCTGCCTGGACATTCGCAGGCCGACCTTCAGGGCCCCTGTAATGCTAGCCCCAGTTTCTTAACATAATGTTGGGGGATCCCTTAAGGGGGTATAAATTTTGTCTAGTAATCTAATGGGGATTTCTGGAGGTGACACTGCAGGACAGACTATGATTTTTCCTGTCTGTGCTTATAACCACGGGGTGAGTATATAAAATTCCCTGCAATCCTCCAGAGTCCTTTTTCTGTGGTTGTTGAATTAACTGTAGTTTCTCAGCCTCTAGGGTTTCCACCAGCAGCACGAATAAGAAAGCAGGAGAAGCAGAACCACCGCTTTCCCAGACGTGCCATGCCTTTCGGGGTCATCAGGCTCCTCGACCATGTCAGAAGGCAGACCTTTGCGGTCGGTCCCCAACAATAATCGTAGTTTACATTGTGAACGTTATATGCTGGGAACATATTGATAAGAATAAAATAAATGCAATATCATTAGATAAAAAAATCGATTAGAAAAATTAGCATATTGTTACATTCCTTTGAGAAAGTGAAGATGAAAGTTTCTAAACATAAATGAATTTTTTTTTTTACCAAACAAGGAATAATGCATAGAATATTCATAGAACTTTTATTGTACCTTCTATTTATTAGAAATAAATCCTTCACAGGGAAACTATTTCATGAAAGAAAATCATTACACCTAGAGAGAGAAAATAAAAGTGTAATTATTTACAGATAAAATAGCTGATTATTTACAAAATACAGAACAATCTATACGTGAAATTATAGTGTTAATACATAAAATCAATGAAGCAAGTGAATATACGATCAACGTGCAAACTTCAATGGTATTTACACTTGTAGCAATACACATTTCTAAAATAAATTATAAAATGAAGTTGCTATTTACAAAAACAGGAAAGTAAAATACCTATATTACTCTGTGACTTCAAAACTAAAAGATACAAATTTGTGAAAGAGAGAAATTAAAGAAAATTTAACATTGAGATCACAGCCTGAGTTTTGTTGGAAAAGTCAACACTACAAAAATTGATAATCTTTAAAAATTATGTGACAGACTAAATACAGTCCCAAATGTAAATTCCATGACAGCTTTTTGATGTCATTATTTATTTATTTCATGCCAGATGAGTAATATGTCCATTTCATATTAAGTTTAGGGAAGCACATCACATATTCATGTGAAACCCAATTATCCCATTTATAAACTCCAAAAAGTGAGCGTTTATTTTTTATTTGCGGTGTCATGTACCTAATATAAATTTCATCCACTAAAAAAATTTAATATATTCATAGAATTACAACAAAGAGCACTATCAAAAAGAAACACTGTAGTTATTAGCAGTCACTTTCCAGTTCACCTGAAGCCCTTGGCCACCGCTATTGTATTTTCTGTCTCTATGGATTTGCCTATTCTTGATATTTCACACAAATAGACTCACATAACTTGTAACTTTTAGAAAGGTTTAATGACACAAATCTAATGTCTAGGAAAAGGAGTCAGGCACAACTTGCAGCGATATTTGCCCTTGGTGGTGTGTGTATTCTAGTTTAGTGACTCATTTTGAAATTTATTTTCATTGCTGAAACAAACAAAAAAATTCATTTTCAGATTTATGTGATCAAAATATTATTTTCATTTAATAAATTATAAAATTACCTGAGAGACTCCAAACTCAGGGGTTTGAGTTCTGAAAATGTATGCTTACGATATAGTTGTGAAACTCCACATTTGTCTGCCTTAAGTAGTTGTAAGCGTATCTTTGCAGAGTTCCATTGAGCAAAATATTCTGAAATGCTGTAGTGAAGAAAAAGCCTCAATTCATTTTATTTTGGGGCAACAATCTGTGAAATAAGAGAATTATCTATGTATTTTAAGAAAATAATTTCCTGAAAAGAGTTTAGAACATTTATCACATTATAATAGTTGGTTATTAAGCAATACTTAAGTCCTTCCCTTACTTTGAGAAAGATATTAACTCCAGTGGATTCCTGAAGCCATGATAGTGTCAACTCTCATGTGAGTGAATACTATGGTTTTTCTTTACATACATACCTGTAAATTAGGCACAAGAAATTATCAATACTGAATAATTTGACATAATAATTATAGCAATACACTTACATCACTACTTTTGCATTTGATGCCCTTATTAAGTAAACTAAACACTTATTAATTAGCACAGCACTATGAAGACAGTGGATATGATAACTAGATGACTACAAGTGATGGTCACAAAGTAGCATACACAGTATGAATACTCCAGACAAAACAATGATTGGTGTTTCAGGTGAAAAAGATCAAGACTACCAAAAATTTGATCATGCTACTCAGAGCAGTTCACATTTAAAACTCATGAATTGATTTTTCCTGAAATTTTCTACTAATACTTTTGACTGAGGTTGATCCTGGGCAATGAAACCACAGAAAGTGAAATTGTGGTTTAGGGGGTGTACTGTAGCACATTAAGTAATATTTATTTCAACATTTTACTAGCTTTCAAAATCTTTCCTCACGTCTAAAAATCAACATTCATATTATTCTTTGAATTTCTCCCTTTTATATATTTTTTCTCTTTATAACACTGTTCCAAAAACTTACTTATATTTGAACATTGAGTCCTTTATTGACAACCATGGATGATCACTGCTGTTACGGAAGACTCCAATCCATGCTGCACGTACGAGAGAGACCAGAATTATCTAACTGAAATAAAAAAAAATTTCATGTAAGTAACCATTATGATAGATTGTACTAGCTTTAAAAGTACAAATAGTGTATTTTTCATAAGATCCTTAATTTTTTAAACAATATACTAAACATAAAAAAATTTCTGTAGTGTCTACATTTTTTATGTAAATTCAAGGTATTCAAGCATGTTTTTGTTGCATGTATTTATTGCCTTGTAGTAAAGTTCAGGGCTGAAGTACAATCATCATCTGAAAGATATACATTGTACCCATAAAATAATCTTTCATCCATCATCCCACCCCCTCTCTCTCTGTCCCTTCAGTGCTCCAAGGTCTGTATTTCACTCTTTTGTCCATTTGTACCCGCTATTTATCTTTCCCTTACATATGAGAACATGTGGTATATGATTTTCTGTTTCTCATATATTTTACTTATGATAATAGCCTCCAGTTCTATTCCTGATGCTGCCAAAGTCATGATTTGCTTTTTTGGGTTGTGGAGTATTTCCTAGGGTATGTGTCTGTGTGTGTGTGTTATTGTGTATGTGTGTGTGTATATATATGAACACACATACATATGGTATATGTGTAAATATATATATGCATAATACATTTTTATTCAAACATTTTTATCCATTTTTATTCAAGCATTTGTTAATGGACACTTAGATTGTTTCCATATCTCTGAGGCTGTGCATAATGCAATAGAAAATGTAAAAGTGAGTGCTTCTGTTTTGATATAATTTTTTTCATTTGTGTAGACACCTAGTAGTGTGATTCCTGGATTAAATGATAGTACTGCTTTTATTTTTGAAAAATCTCCAAACTGTTTGCCATAGATGTCGTACTAATTTACATTTCCACCAACAGTGTATAATGTTCTGTTTTCTCCACATGCTTGTGATCATCTGTTATTTTTTTCCCTTTATTGATAGTCATTTTGACAGGTGTAAGTTGGTATCTCATTGTAGTTTTCATTTGCATTTATTTGATAATTAGTGATTTTGAGTATTTTATATGCTTGTTGGCCATTTTTACATTTGTTTTTTGAATAATGTTTGAAATGGAATGCTGAAATGCTTTGAAACCTGAGGCCCAGGGCTCAACAGAGTGGCTAGAATCTTCAAATGTGCACCAACAGAGAAAATGAAGTAGGTCTGCTGTTACCTAGCACCTGACTTAGCAATTTTTGTAATATTAAAACACAGGCCAATGGTTTTTGAGAAGAGGTAGCGGTGATGAGCACATATACAAGAGCAGGGCTGGTGCTAAACACTTCTGTTTCATGATATTTGTATTTCATGAGTCTATTCACTTTGTAATCAACATGCACAATTAAGATATTCTTCGTTTTCTTCATCTATAGCAAGATTAAATAGCAAGATGTGTTTTAGAATTCAAGCATGTATGGAAGCATGGTTTCTATGAAAAAGTAATGAAATATGCATCAACAGAAGGTGAATACAAATAAACTATTTTATGGTCAAGCAATATAATCTGCTTAGTTTAAAGTAATTCAACAAAATATGTACAAGGAAATGGTTTATTTTACTGGCTGAAATAAGCTTTTAATAAGGTATTTGAAACTTTTAACTTCCTACCATTTCTTCTTCATCATCTATACAAAGCAGACTGGAGTTCATAGAAGCACAGGCCATCATACCCTCCTCCCATGTTTTTGTTTCCTTTGCAATGTAATAACAGCCGTTGGAATATGTAAACCATTTCTCTGGACAACTACAAGTATATGCTGAGGAAACATTGTAAATTACCCAGAAACAATATGAATACTTTAAAATGACACTTACAGTGTAAATTTACAAAAGTATGTCATGTATGTACATAACATATCTAGGTATTCTCATAGGATGGTACGTATGATTAAAAACCCACTGATTCACACACATACACACTGTAAAGCAGCAGACTTTTGTCCTCTAATTGTGTTCACACGTGAAACAAGCCAGCAGACTAACGGTCACATTACACACATCTTTAAATCAGTGAACAGACATACTTTATTATAACAGTAAAATTATTTATCTCATGGTTTTATAGCAATAGGAAATTGCAACAGATACAAAAAAGGGTATAGTGTTTATGAATTAGTATTTATATTCATTGCTAAGAAAAAGAAAATAAGCACTTATATTCTTTATTTATAGACATCTATTGCTAAATTTTATAATTTTTCTCCTGTATATATCTCTGGTTATTTTTTCATTTCAAAAGAACAATACAAAATTAAAACTCTGTTATTATCAGAACTTTGGAAATCATTACGTATCTTTCTGGTTGCTTTCATTTTGGAAAGAATTGGTCTGCTTCTGTGTTGCTGTAGTTAGAAGATTTAAAATAATCTCTTACAAAATTAGTATATGAATAAGTCATAAGAATGTTAGTTTCTTTGTAATTTGGTATATTGTTCAGATATAGAAAAACATAGAACTGTGTGACAGAAAATATATAAAGTAATTGAGATTTTGAAAAAAATAATTTTATAGTGCAAAGAACCAAATTCAATATCTCACTCAGTACTTGACTTAATCAACTTTCAAAAATTAATTTCTATTTCTCAGTAAGGCTTTTCAATTTGTAAAACACCCTTTTGGAGTTTGAAATCAGAATATATACATCTAATTTAAAACAAATCCTTTTTTATAATTATTCTTTCGTTTACACTTTTTACAAATTCAGAACAATTATTCCACATTTAGTTAAAAAACAAATGTAAAAATGAGAATTCTAATCCACCAATATTGCAAAATATTTAGAGGCATTTCTATTCATTTAGATGAAAAGCTCTCCTTCATTTTTCCAAAATATACTTACAAAGAATAATAACTATTGTTGTCATGGTCACTATTAATGCCAAACAGATAATTTTCAGGATGTCAGCAATGAGCTTCTCTGGAGGTGATGATAAATCTATAGAAAGAGAAATAAAAACGCAGAGAAAAGAGAGATAGAGATAGCTATTTAGAAGATTTGCAGACAAGAGAACCCACATGCATAAGAATCATATAGATAAACCTGGATCCCAAACTGCATAACTCACAATAATGTTTTCTTAGAGTGTACCATTACATTTTGAGTAAATATAATGGTCTGTGATTTGCTGGACAAAACTACATTTTTCAACAATGTCCGGGTAAAAATAGCATATTTCATTTTAAAATAGCCTAACTCGTGTTGGAACTCTGATATTAACGAATAAAAAATATGTGAACACTACCTGCTCTTTTCCCCATATCCTGTTACCCAAGTTGCACATCCTGACCAATTATATTGAGGATCTATGAAATAACTTACCTTTGCTGTGGAAAGTTTTGTCATTGTCTAGAAGATCCTGAGAAGCAGTTTGAAGGCTTAATTCCGCATAGGTTATTTCCTGTTCAGTTACTAAAATGGAGCTTTTTTTGCCCTTAGATTTTCTCTCCTGGTTCTTCAGGTTTGGAAGCAAATTCAGTTTTGAGTAGATAACTCTGTGATTATCCATCTTTTTTGCTGTGTGTTATCAGGAACTCTTCTGTATAATAACAGTGCTTAAGAAGCTAATACATAGTTTATAATGACAACATGCCTAGCATAGTCAAAAGGAGCAAAATGGAGAGAAAGTACCAATTCTTAATTTTCATTGAGAAATCTACAGTTTTTACTATGATTTCCTTAGACTTAAACAAGTTTCTTATAGAAAAATATATTTTTTAAAGGTTTATACTTTTCACAAAAAATACTATTGCTGGGACAATGAAAAGCAATAAATTAGTAAACTAAAAACAAAATTCATGAATTAAAGTATATACATTAGTTAAGACTGATTCACAAATATATTTTAATGTCAATACAAGACAATATCTGTATTAAAATTTTTAGTATACTTTATAGTAATTTTGAAATCCAAAGTTTAAGACTTGTCTGTACATGAAAAACGTGAATGTTGATATATATATTATAGTTTTGCTAATGAACTTTTATTTGATAGCTTACAGTTATTTACTGAAATAAATTAATGGTTTCAAAATAGTTTTTTTGAAAGACGAGTTCTGATAAATTATTAATAATATAACAACTTTTATATTTTGAAAAATATTACATGACATGATAAACATGCATAACAGTATTGGAGAGATTAAAACTTTTAAAAAATACTTATTTCATAGATGTATTGGCTATTAGTTCCTGGCTAAAATGTAAAGCCATAAAACAATAAATAAAATACAGACATTTATGTAAAAACTCTCTTGGTTTAAACTTTACAGTAAGACTCCATGACTGTCAAAATGAGTCAAGGTCATTTTAGTTGTGAATTTTCAATAATTCAGATAATTTAATCTAATAATTTAGTCAATGGAATCTGTAGTTAGGTCTAGAATTAATTCCACTTTGAAGTTTATAATATGTTTCCTTTAAAAAGTTATTCAGCATCTAGTAACCCAGCTTATCAATGAAAATGAGCATAAGAGCATTTAAATTGTAATGTATGTAGAACACTTGACGAATTGGCACATAATGCTTTCAATAAATATCAGTTATTTTAATTATTATTTTCATCACAATTGCTATGTTATTTTTTTCTGATTCGTGTCAGTTAAAGCATTAAAAATAAATCATTGGAGAAGTCCCTTACAGAAATGTAATATATATTTTTGTAATATTTTGACCAATTTTTAAAAAGTATTTTTCAAAATACTTTTAATGAAATTTAGTATTTTATATAATCTACTTCATCCTCTTTTTTATTACAAAATAAAAATTGATTTTTTAAAGTCTACTCTATGGTCTGATAATAGTGTATTTAACTTTCATTAATTTACTTAGTTTTATAATCTCTGTACAATGGCTGATCTAAATATAAAATTTTATATTATTCAAAGATACACAATGTTCTGATAACAAAAATCCAAAATTACTTGATAGTTATGATACTTACAGGTCACGTAAATAATATTGACTAACAAGCCCAAATGTGTATGCATGCAATTAACTACTTTCCACAGCCAATAATTTGAAAATTTTAAGAAATTCTCCAACATATTTCACATTCCAGGCTTCTATCCTGACTTATTCAAATAAAGATATCAAATTTACTATCTCATTTTATTGTGTGTGAATTGCACCTCCATTACATCAAATCTAATGTTTGCAATCTCCTACTAAATGAGGTAGACTAGTAGAGAGATGGAAAGTTGCTGCACGTACCTTCTCTCCCAGAACGTCACAAATCCTTTAGTGGAAAGGCTGGTATAAAAGGCGAAACTTAAAGGCATATATCCAGAACAAGTAGAAACAATGTCTGTGATCTTCGCAGACTGCCCTTTGAATGCTCAGAATGAGGTAAGAATGGAAAAAATTGATTTCCCATCGATCTGTCACTGAAGGTTTGAACAGGAAATTCTCATTCATGGGCTATTTTGAAATACATTTTTCTCATTAATCACCTCCAAACTACAGGAGATTTGAGCTCTTATTAAATGGACTAAATAGACTTTGAACGTGTCATTAACTTGTTCATTTTCATGTGCCTCTGAGAAACTGTTTATATATTTTATAAGCCATGGAGTCTAGAGAGTTACTACACATATAAATTTTTTTTAGATTTCAATCACAAATATTGCCAACTTAAGACTTGTTAAGAGTGTCTCAGCAGTTTAAAAACCAATTTTAGATGAGAGTGCTACATTTTAAACATTGCATACATCTTTCCTTCCTATTCTTATTATGTCACTCTATTATAATAGAATAAATTATGAAACTTATGATAACATTATCAACAAGTATTTACTGATATTAGTCACTAATTATTATGAGAAATTACTACAGATCCAACTTACTGTAGCTGGCAGAAACACCATCATCGACAAGTTATATTCTTGACTTATCTGCAATAGTTCTTAAATTCCTGCATTTGATTTTATTTTTTAAACAAATTATTTAATCTTTAGATTCACCTTGTTAAAAATAAATGTATCTGGAGAGTATTAAATATTAATGAATTGTTAAATAGATCAGCATGCCCGATATTAACACACAACAAAATTTTTTTCAGACTCATGCAATCATACTTCCATTTCATGCAATATAAAATTACTCCAAACTCAAGTGCTTTAATACTAAAGTGAATGCTTACAACTATATTTTTCTGAAGATCCACACCTACGTGACTCAAGTGCTTCTGAGTATAGTATTACACAGTTATGCTGACCAGTATCTGCTTCTCCTACCTAGTAATGAATAAAAATCAATAATTCTGTCATATTTTGGAGGCTTATTGCATGAAACGAGCAGTTTTCTATATATTATAAGAAAGAATACTATGAAACCAGATAATGGCATTTTTCATAAGATATTGCAAAGAGTTGATTATAATGAAAACTAAATACAGTAGTTTCCTCTTATCCTGGTGGGAGACTTTGACCCCAGTAGAAGCCTGAAACCCCAGAGAGTACAAATCCCTGTATAAACTTTGTTTTCCCTATACATACAAACCTACAATAAAGTTTAACTTATTATGAATTTTGCTTACACAAAAGATAAACAATAACCATAATATAAAATAATAATTATAACAATATGCCTACATCACTACTCTTGCATTTGGGGCCATTAGTAAATAGACTAAACATGCTCTAAACACAAGCATCACCTTGGCAAGATATTCCATCTGATAACTGAGACAGCTACTAAGTGTCTAATAGACAATCGCTTAGGCAGTGTGAACAGTCTGGCAAAGCAATGATTCATGCCTCAGGTGGGACAGATGCTTACTCCAAAAAGTTGCCCATACTACTCAGAACGTTACCTAATTTAAAAATCATTATTTCTAAAATTTTTTTGATATTTTTTGGCTGTGGTTGATCCTGAGTAACTGAAATCACAGGAAATAAAATTGGACATAAGGAGGGCCTACTGTAGTATATTTCTTAATATTTATATCAAATTTTACTAACTTTAAATATTTTCTTTGCCTGTAATTCATCTTACACTTATTATATTATTCTTTAAATTAATCTTTTTATGTTTTTTCTTCTATATACACCATTAAAATATTTTACTTATGTTTGAAAATTGAATCATTTCTTGACAATTAAAGATGATCACAGCTGCTATGACAGACTCCAATTCATACTGTCAGTTACTGGAAGTCCAGAAGTGTCTAACAGAATAAATAGTAGTCATGCAAATAATAATTTAGGTCTCAAGCTGCCACTGACCGTGGAGCCCCCTTGGCTACGCCCCTCGGAGCTCTGGGCCTCCCTCCCTGGCTGAAGCACCCCACCTGGCACCAAGTACCACTACCCACAGAGGCCCTAAGCTCCTGCCCCTCGAAATTCTGGGTCCCCTCCCTGACTAAAGCACCCCTCTCTGCCCCAAGCTGCAGCCATTCAAGGAGCTTTGGCCTCCATCCCTGGCTGCAGCACCCAGCCCCACCCCAAGTCTCCACCACCCAGGGAGGCCTGCAGCTCCCTCATCCTGGAGCACTGGGCTCCCTTGTTGGCTGTACCACCCCATCCCCTGCCACCCTGGGCACTATGCTGATCAGCAACGCCCAGTAGTCTCCAACTCCGCCTCCCCGGACGATCCCGACCACAACAGAATCAGAGAACAGCTGGAGCTCCCAGACCAGGCAGAGACCTGCATTGCCCCTTGAGCTCTACCCAGCTCTGTGTAGCCTCCAGCTTGGAACTGAAGAACAAAGAAAGAAAAAGAGGCCCAAGCTGCGTGTGACACGACGACCCACAGCTCCCAGGTATCTCACGCTCTGCCTGCCCCAGTTGAACCTGGCTGTAGTAGCATCATCTGGAGCCCTGTGACCAGGCAGAGACCTGCAGTTCCTTGCCCACACAGCTCTGCCCAGCCTGGAACTTGGAATATAGAACCTCATGTTCCTGTAAGGGAATAGTACATCATAAGGAGTTTGGTCAGTTTGTGTATCTGTACGATTATATGTCCTAGTTTGTTGTTATTGTTGCTACTGTTTTGTTTTGTTTGATTGTTTATTTGTGTTTGTTTTTGTGTTCTCTTACTCTTACCTGTCTTCAGGACTATTTTTATTTATTAGTGGGTACCTTTGTCTTTTTCCTCTTACTCTTCTCTGTCTCCACCTTCCACTCCCCTCCATCCCCCAGCTCCACTTCTTTCCCTTTTCTTAGGTCATTTTACTTTCAGGGAGCAAATCAATACTTGAACAGATTGCAAGGCAGTAGGAAGCGGGTTCCACCTGTCAGTGGATACTGTGTTCGGCAGATACATTTTGAGTAACAGTTCCCCCATCAAATACAACTCAAAACTGCAAAAGGTATAGCCCCCAACCTACATTCCAGCTTCAGAATCAAATAAAACCAGAAGATTCACACAAGGAAGAATAGGAGATTGAGCAAACAGAAGTAAAAGCAACCCCACCACCCCTGAACAACAGATTTAAAGAAGACAGAGGAAAAAAAGGAAAAAGTGGGAGGAAAATCTACACAAATGTAGAAAAACCGAAAGAAGAATATAGGCCTCACACAGACCACTGGGAGATTAGATAATGAGGAAACAGAGTTCAGAATGCAAACAATGAGGAGCCCCCAGAATGGTCACAGACTACAAACCCAGACATCAAGACATTAATAGAGAGAATAAAAAGAACTGAGGAGAGACAAGAGAAAAATAGGAAGGTGTTGATAACTGAGATAACAGCAGTAAAGAATACTGTGATTGAAATAAACTAATAAGCATGGAAAGCAGAATTAGCCAAGTGGAAGAAAGAATCTCAGATCCTGAAGACCAAAATATAGAACTAAACTAAATTGTCAACAACATAGAAAAGAAGCTTAAAGACAGACAAAACCGTCAAGAGATGAGTGATTACTTCAAGAGAAGGAACCTAAGAGTAATTGGACTTCCTGAGGCAGAAAGAGAGACAGAGACCACCCTGGAATAAACATTCCATGTTATTATTCAAGAAAACTTCCCTCACCTCATCAGCGATGCTAAAATTCAAACACAAGAGATTTAGAGAACCCCAGTGAGACAACAAATGAGAAGACCAACCTCTAGGCACATAATGAATTGCCAGAACAAAGTAGGTATAAAAGAAAAAATCCTAAAAGCAGCAAGAGAAAAAGGTCAGACTACCTACCAGGGGAGACCAAGTCCAATAACAGCATATTTATCTACAAAAACACTTCAGGCTAG
>NW_007255096.1:92029-100471 GCF_000164805.1 Carlito syrichta | reverse complement strand
CCCGGCCACCGCAGCCTCGACCTGCTGGGCTCCGGCGATCGTTCCGCCTCAGTCTTCCAAGTAGCTGGAACTACAGGCGCGCACTACCACACCCTGCTAATTTTTTGATTTATTGTAGAGATGAGGTCTCGCCAAGTTGTCTAGGCGGGTCTCGAATCCGCAGGTTCAGGCAATCCACTTACTTTAGCCTCCAAAAGCTCTGGGAATTACAGGCTGAGCCACTGAGCCCAGTTCACATAGTATTTTTCAATTAAATAACATAACAGTTATGTGTTGCTTAATGATGGGGTTACGTTCTAAGAAATGCAAGATTTGACTTTTTTTCATTTTGTGAACAACATAGAGAGTACTTACACAAACCTGGAGGATATAGCCTACTTTACACCTACGCTATATAGGGTAGTCAATGGCTTCTAGGCTACAAACCTGTACAGATGGCTTGTCTATTGAATATTGTAGCAATTATAAAACAATGGCAAGGATTTGTACATCCAAACATAGAAAAGATTCTGTTAAAACACTGTATAAAAGTTAAAAAACGGTATACTCTACAGGTCACTTAACACGAAGGAACCTTGTAGGACAGGAAGTTGGAAGTTACTCTGGGTGTCAGTAAGTGAGTGTTGAGTGACTTTAGAGTCTAGGGCATTGCTTCACACTACAGGCAATTGCATAAATATTGTGCACACTATGGCTACAATATAGCCATACATATATTTTTTTCTTCAATAATAAATTAATGTTCGCTTACTGTCACTTTTTTCTTTGTAAACTTTATATATAAGTTATTAACTCGTAATAATACATCTTAAAACACAAATACATTATACAAAAATACAAATAACATTTTCTTAATATCCTTATTCTATAAACTTTTTGTATTTGAAATTTTTTTTTTTTAGTTTTTAGTGCAAGCTATTTCAATCTCTATGAAAAAGCAGTGTGTCGATTTCTAATAGAACTAAAAATCGACTATCCTTACAATTCAGCAATCCACATTCTGGGGATATATCCCGAGGAATATAAATTATTGTGCAAGAAAATTTTAAAAAATACCTCTGTATACATATGTTTTTTTTTTTCCCCACCCTATTCACAATAGCAAAACATAGAAACAATTTTACTGCCCAATGAAAATAGACTGGATAAAGAAAATTTGGTACATATACACAATGGAGTATTATGGAGTCATTAAGAAGAACAATATCATGGACTTTGAAGCAAATTGGAAGGAATTGAAGATCATCATATTCCCTTATCTATGACAGAAACAAAGAATTAAATACCACATGTTTTCCTTCAACTATGGGACCTGAACATTATCACATTTGTGCAAAAGAGGGATTGGTAGCTGTATAATCAATAAATCAAAGGGGATTGTGCTCTAGTTTATTCGTGTTCTTATATCAAAATGACACGTAACAGGCAATTTGAAAACAATAGAAATTTATTTTTCATAGATCTGTAGGCTGGAAAATGTGAATGCTTGCTCCCTCCAGCACTTTTTAAGTTACACATCTATTCATGATGACAAAGCCTCATAATTTTGTGAGGTACTTTATGGTCCACCTCATAATACCATCACAATAAGGATTAAGTTTCAACATGAGTTTTAGAAGAGACACAAACTTCAAACAATAGGAAGAAATGTTACATTTCTTCACTGTTTAAGAAAGCTATTCTGTAAAATGCAGGACACTAATAAAAGAATATTTAAAGCACATTAAATAAGCAAGTCTGTATATTACAAAGAAAACAATAAAAATGGTGAAGATAAAGTTAATAAATTGGAATTTTAAAAATTGCTAAATTTCAATTCTTATAGTCTATTGTATTATAATTATTTATATTAAATAATATATTTCCATAAAAAGGAATATACTTATAAATGAAATAACTTCAGTATATAGAAATAAAATTATTTTTATTTAAAAAAATACCAAGAATGTTTATAATAAAAATAAGTGTTTGCTCTTTCAAGGAGACACTCCTTCTATAAGCCTAAAGAAAAATTTAAATAAGAACATGAAAACATATATCATGCAAAAGAAACTCAAAACTGCTATAGTTAACGTCCTGTCATAATATAAGAGAAAAGCATTATTGCAAATGAAGAAGCATGCTTCTAAAAATATATATTTATACCGAATCATTAGTAATATTTTAGAAATAGTTTATGTAGAAAGCTAATACAAGTTCAACATCGAATTGAAAGTGCTTAAACTGGTCCTCAAAAACAGGGATTTCACACTTTTGTCTTGCTGCTTATAATACAGACAATGCAGTGAGCCTAAAGAAGACTTAAGTTAAACAATTAATCAACACACCTATGAACACACATACACTCTCTATGCAAATATCAAATATTTATATTTTCAAGTTCACAAAGAAATGTTCCAAAAGTACGCTACGATATCATCCTGCCAAGCATTTTAACATAAAAATACAGTGCTGTATTTTCAAGACAGGACCATGGTAGCCAAGCTTTACCTGTTCAGACATGAATACAGTAACTCGAATTTAATATTACTTCACTAAAAATTAGTAACTTTTAAATCACTTCCTCAGTCTTAATAGTTACATTTAGACACAGATACAGAAAACTTCCAACTTCACAGAAAACCTTCTGATGATAAGTTATTTAAAATATAAATCATTAACCAAACATTTGAAAACCAAAATGACTTATAATTCAGTAATATATTTATAAATAAATTAAGGGCTAAAAATATCACAATGAATATTCAAAATTATATAAAATCTCATGAAAATAAAGTCTTTCTTGTGAAAAACAGGTTTTCTTAAATGTATACACAATAAAAGACAAAAGCAGAAATTGAATGATCTGAGAATTCAGCAAGAAAATTTAAAATGGGAAATTTGATATTTACTGCCAGTAAATAAAAGCAAAGTAGTAGAAGGAAAAAAATAAATAGTACAAATTATGATCTTAAATACAATTACAGTGGGGATGTACAACAAGCAAAAGTATTTTTATTGAAAAAACTGTAAAATTATGATGAAAGAATATTGACAACAAAAATCAGATAAGGCACAGATTTTTGTTTCTAGATTAAACAAGAGAAATCATTATGATTTTTACAGATATCAATCATTATTGATATTTAACTATATTTAGTATACATTTTAATATCCATATATCATTTAATCTAGAAAATAAAAGTTATCAAAATGCAGTACACAAACAGAAACTTTGTACTGTTATCATGTGCAAAAGAAATTGACTTTGTTATAAAAACTTTTCTACAAAAATATTTTAGGAACTCCGACGTCACTACTACTGAATAAGAACTTTTATATATAAAACAGCACTAAAAAAAAAAAAAAAAAAAAGAATATTCTAGGTTACAGAAAAAAGAGGACTACCTCTCAATTCAGCCTTGATAGCAAAATTTTAAATAAAAACAGCCAAACTTTCCTGTGAACATGGATAAAGAAACAAATATTACCTTGAATATAATATATTCACTGATTTATTTTTAAAGGGGCATTACACAATAACAATTATGATTTTTTTTCTTAGAAACGCGACTGGTTTAAAATATGGAAAAAATAAGTCCTAGCAGAGGTTCATATCTGTTATTTCAGCACTTTAGTAGGCTGTGGTTGGAGGATCGTTTGAATCCAGGAGACCAAACCATCCTAGGTAACATAACTCAGCAAAAATTAAAAAAAATAAAAGAAGAAGAAGAAGAACGAAAAGAAAAGAAAATAATTACTCCTTGTAATTACTCCTTGTGGTAGCATGTAATGTAACTGTTTTATCAAGTATTCAGGAGGTTGAGGAAAGAGGATTCCTTGAGTGCAGTAGTTAGAAAATGCAATAAGCCATCATTGTGCCACTACACCCCAGTCTTGGAGGTAGAGCAAGACTCCTTACACAAAAAAATTATAGTGTTAATACATGAAATCAATGAAGCAACTGAATATACGATCAACGTGCAAACTTGAATGGTATTTACACTTGTAGCAACACACATTTCTAAATTAAATTTTAAAATAAAGATGTCATTTATAAAAACAAGAAAGTAAAATACCTATATTACTGTGTGACTTCAAAACTAAAAAATATAAAATGAGTGATAGAGAGAAATTAAAGCAAATTTAACATAGAGATCATAGCCTAAATTTTGTTGGAGAAGTCAACACTACAAAGATCCATAGGCTTTAAAAATTATGTTACAGATTAAATGCAGTTCCAAATGTAAATCCCATTAGAGCTTTTTGATGTCATTATTTATTTATTTCATGCCAGTTGAGTAATATGCCCATTTCATATTAAGATTAGGGAGGCACATCTCACATATTCATGTGAAACCCAAGTATTCCATTTATAAAGTACAAAAAGTGAGATTTTATTTTTTATTTGAGGTGTCGTACATAATATGAATTTCATTCACTTAAAAATTTTAATATATTCATTGAGTTACAACAAAGAGTACTATCAAAAAAAAACAAAAACAAATACTGCAGCTATTGGCAGTCACTTTCTAATTCACGTTAAGCCCTTGGCCACCGCTATTCTATTTTCTGTCTCGATGAATCTGCCTATTCTTGATATTTCTCACAAACAGAATCACATTACATGTAATTTTTAGAAAGGTTTAATGACACAAATCTAATGTCCAGGAAAAGGAGTCAGGCACAGCAGCGGTGATATCTGCACTTCGTGGTGTGCGTATTATACTTTAGTAACTCCTTTTGAAATTTATTTTCATTGCTGAAACAAACAACATAATTCATTTTCAGATTTATGTGATCAAAATAGTATTTTCATTGAATAAAATATAAAATTACCTGACAGACTCCAAACTCAGGGGTTTGAATTCTGAAACTTATGCTTACAACTATATAGTAGTGAAACTATACATTTGTCTGCCTCAAGTAGTTGGAAGCTTATCTTTGCACAGTTGCATTGATGAAAATATTCTGTTATCCTGTAGTGAAGAAAAAAGCCCAATTCATTTTATTTTCGGGCAACAATCTGTGAAATAAGAGAATTATCCATGAATTTAAAAAAATAATACCCTGAAAACAGATTAGAACCTTTATCATCTTATAATAGTCGGTTATTAAACAATACTTAAAGTCACCCCCTTACTTTGAGAGAGACATTAACAACAGTGGATTCCTGAAACCATGAACAGTGCCAATATTCATACAAGTAAATACTACGTTTTTCCTCTACATTCATACATGTAAATTCGTCACAAAGATTATCAATATCTAATAACTTAACATATTAATTTTAGCAATACCCTTACATCACTACTCTTGCATTTGAGACCCATATTAAGTAAATTAAGGTGATGAACACAGCACTAAGAAGGCAGTGGGTCTGATAACTAGATGACTATAAGTGATGGACACCAAGTAGCATACACAGTATGGGTACTCCAGAGAAAACAATGATTCATGTTTCAGGTGGGAACGATCAACACTACCAAAGATTTCATCAAGCTACTCAGAGCAGTTCACATTTAAAACTCATGAATTGTTTTTCCTGAAATTTTCTTCTAATAACTTGACTGAGGTTGATCCTGAGCAATGAAACCACAGAGAGTGAAATTGTGGTTTAGGGGGTGTACTGTAGCACATTATGTAATATTTATTTCAGCATTGTACTAACTTACAAAATCTTTCCTCATGTATAAAAATCAACATAAGCTTATTCATATAATTCTTTGAACTTCTCCCTTTTATATATTTTTTCTCTTTATAACACTGTTCCAAAAAAAACTTACTTATATTTGAACATTGAGCCCTTTATTGACACCCATGGATGATCACTGCTGTTACGGAAGACTCCAATCCATGCTTCACGTACGAGAGAGACCAGAAATTTCTAACAGAAAATAAAAAATTTCATGTAAGTAACCATTATGATAGATTGTATTAGCTTTAAAAGTACAAATAGTGTATTTTTCATAAGATCCTTAATTTTTTAAACAATATACTAACCCTAAAAAAATTTCTGTAGTGTCTACATTTTTTGTGTAAATTAAAGGTCTTCAAGCATGTTTTTGTTAGATGTATATATTGCCTTGTAGTGAAGTTCACGGTTGAAGTAAAAACATCATCTGAAAAATGTGCATTGTACCCATTAAATAATTTTTCATCCATCATCTCTCTCTTTCTCTCTCTCTCTCTCTCTCCGTCACTTCAGTGCTTTCAAGGTCTGTATTTCACTCTTTATGTCCATTTGTACCTGCTATTTATCTTGCACTTAAATATGAGAACATGTGGTATATGATTTCTGTTTCTTATTTATTTCACTTATGATAATAGCCTCCAATTCTATTCCTGTTGCTGCAAAAGTCATGATTTGCCTTTAGGGGGTTGTGGAGTATTTCCTAGGGTATGTGTCTGTTTGTATGTGTTATTGTGTATGTGTGTGTGTATATATATAAACACACATACATTTGGTATATGTGCATGTATATATATGCATAATACATTTTTATTCAAACATTTTTATTCAAACATATGTTAATAGACACTTAGATTACATCCATATCTCTGATGTTGTGCATAAAGCAACAAAAAATGTATAAGTGAGTGTTTCTTTTTGATATAATTGGTTTTCATTTGTGTAGACACCCAGTAGTGTGACGACCAGATTAAAAGGCACCTCTGCTGTTATTTTTGAAAAATCTCCAAATTGTTTTCCATAATATTGTACTAATTTACATTCCCACCAACAGTGTACAATGATCTGATCTCTCCACGTGCTTGTAATCATCTGTTATTTTTTTCTTTTTATTGATAGTCATTTTGACTGGCATAAGTTGGCATCTCATTGTAATATTCATTGATATTACTTTGATGATTAGTGATGTTGGGCATTTTTATATGCTTGCTGACCATTTTGATATACGCTTTTGAATAGTGTTGATCTAAAGAGAACTCAAATGTTTAACTTAATAATTTTATACTCTTTCTCAAGTTAATTTAAAAAACTGTTATTCACATAATTTAATAGTCACACATTGTCAAAACTAACAGCATGGGTTTGTATAAGTTTCCAATTTGTACATTCGTTTCTCAGATACTGTAACTAAATCAATATATTTTTCACAGACATTCAGAGTTGTGGTTTAGAAGGGAGCTAAGAAATTGCCATCAAGAAAATAAATGGCATATCCCCAAACTCCTCTTTACTTGTTTCTTAGAGGAACCACATCATTTAAAATTATATAAGCCCCCATGTTTACCTGATTTCTTTTTTATTGACTACAGTGTTCCAAGGCCAGGTGGTATATATGCATTGTCTGTATTACTCCCTACTACATTCAAGTATAAGGTATAAAACAAATAAAAAACAGAAGCAAAGGAGAGCTGGGAATGGTGGAAATAGAAGGCTGAGCCAGGCTCAGTGACTCAGCCTGTAATTCCAGCACTTTGGGAGGCCGAAATGAGAGGATTGCCTGAGCCTACGAATTTCAGATTTGACTGGGGAACTTGGCTAGACCTTGTCTAGACAATAGATCAAGAATTAGCCGGGAGTGGTAGCGTGCACCTGTAGTTCCGAAGCCTGAGGTTGAAGGATCGCTGGAGCCCAGCAGGTGGAGGCTGCGGTAGCCAGAGTGTGCCACTGCACTCTTCCAGTCAGGGTGACACAGTGACTCCAACTCAAAAAATAAAAATAAAAAAATTAAAAAGGTTGAAATGCTTTGAAACCTAGGGCCAGAGATCATCAGAGTGGCTGGATATCCTCAAATCCCCACGAACAGAGAAAATGAAGCAGGTTTGCTGTTTCCTAGCAACTGATCTAGCAATATTTGTAATATTAAAACAGGCCAAAGGTTTGGGGAGGAGGCAGCAGTAATGGGGACACACACAGAAGCAGGACTGTTGTTGGTGCTAGAAACATCTGTTTCATGATTTTTGTACTGCACGAATTCATTCATTTTGTGATCAACCTGCACATCCAGTAGAATTAAATCGCAAAATTTGTTTTAGAATCAAAGCATCTAGGGTTGCATGCTTTCAATGAAAAGAAGTAAGGAAATGTGCATTAGCAGAAGTGTATACAAATAAACTATTTCAAAGTCAAACAATAAAATTTTCTTTGTTGAAAATATTTCAACAAAATATGTACATGAAAATAAATTATTTCTACAAATATATTGCGCAGTGCCGGGCTCGGTGGCTCAACCTGTGATCGAAGCACTTTGGAAGGCTGAGGTGAGTGGATTGCTTGAGCTTGAGGGTTCGGGACTTGCCTAGACAACTTGGCGAGACCTCATCCCTACAATAAATCAAAAAATTAGGCGAGCGTGGCAGCGTATGACTGAAGTTCCGGGTACGTGGAAGGCTGAGCCAGAAGGATCGCTGTAGCTCTGCAGGTTAAGGCTGCAGTGACCAGTAGTGGCCACTGCACTCCAGTCTGAGCAACAGAGTGAGACTCCAACTCAAAAA
>NW_007255096.1:88576-91985 GCF_000164805.1 Carlito syrichta | reverse complement strand
TTACGATATATATATATATATATATATACACACACACACATATATATATACACATATATACATACACACACACACACACACACACACACACACACACATATATATATATATATATAAAACTGGCTGAAATAAACTTTAAATAAAGTACTTGAAACATTGACCGCCATACCATTTCTTCTTCATCATCTATATAAAGCAGACTGGAGTTCATAGACGCACAGGCCATCCTACTCTCCTCCCAAGTTTTTGTTTCCTTTCCAATGTAATAACAGCTGTTGGAATATGTAAACCATTCTTCTGGACAACTACAATTATGTGCTGAGGAAACATTGCAAATTACTCTCAAGAAACAATATGAATACTTTAAAATGAAACTTAATATACAAAGGCTTGTCATATATGCACGTAACATATGTAGGTATCCTCACAGGATGTACATATAATTAAAAACCCACTTACTCATACATGTACACACTGTAAAGAGACAGTCTCTAGTACCTTAATTGTGTTCACACATGAAACAAATCAACAGACAAAAGACCACATTACACACATCTTGAAATCACCGAACATACTTTTTTTATAAATGTAAAATTATTTATCTCATGACGTTATAGCAATAGAAATTTGCAACAAAACAAAAAAGGGTATAGTGATTTTGAATGAGTATTTAAATTTACTGCTAAAGAAAAGAAAATATGTTCTTATGATCTTTATTTACAGACATTTATTGCTAAATTTTGTAATTTATTTTCCCTCAATAAATCTCTGGCTATTTTTGCATGACTAAAAATCAATACCAAATATAAACTCTTACTATCAGAACTTTGGAAATCATTACGTACCTTTCTGAGTTCTTGCATTTTGGATAGAATTGGCCTGCTTCTGTGTTGCTGTAGCTAGAAAATTAAAAATAATCTTTTATTTAAAAAAATTAATATCTGAATAAATCATAATGATGATAGCTTCTTTGGAATTTGTTAAATTAAGCCAGACTTGGAGGCCTAATGTGGAAGGCTGAGCCTAGTGGATTGCCTGAGCCCGCAGGATTGAGACCAGCACAGGCAACTCATCTCTACATAAATAAAATAAATTAGCCAGGTGTGGTGGCGCACACCTGTAGTTTGGCTACTTAGAAGGCTGACGCCGAAGGATGTAGGATCCCAGCATGTCGACGCTGGGGTGGCCGTGACCGTGCCACTGGACTCCAGCCTGGGCATTCAGATATTGAACGATTGTACAAAGAAAAAATATATGAAGTAATTGAGGTTATATTTTAACAGTATAAAGAACAAATTCACTGTCTCATACAGTACTTGATTTAGCCACTTTCAAAATTTAATTTCTATTTCTCGGTAAGGTTTTTCAATTTGCAGAACATGTGAACCAAACCCTCATCATATAAAATAAATAGGTCATGTTGACTGGAAGTAAATCATCAATTATATATATATAATTTATATATATAAAGTACAGATGGAATTAATTGCAATGAGATAAATTTTTATGACTCTAGTATCCATTTACCACATTCTATAAAATAAATAATGCTCTCAAGCGAAAGACAATGTGAGAATTCAATTGTTTTCTTAGAGTTTGCAGTCACTGCAAAAGGCTATGACCATCAAGAAAACTCACATGATACTCAGTACCCTAAACATTTTCCTTCATGAAAAAGATGAGAAATATCCTGAGAAAATCATGATCATAAGTAATAAGACAGGAAGCACCCACTAATGAAGACAACTGATCTTAAATTAGGGAGCACAGGCCATTCAATGAAAAAAATAAATTGAACTTAGCTAAAATCAATCACTTTTAGTTTGCAAAAGACAGTGTTAATAGAAGGAAAAGATAACCCCACAGACTGAGAGAAACTTTTTCAAAGCACATGTATGTTAAAGGATTTGTATCCAAAATATACAAATTATGTTTACACATAAACAACAAGGAAAAAAATTAAAATGAGTAAAAAATGTGAACCCAACTCTCATCATATAAAATATACAGATGACAAATATATAAATGGATCATTATATATCATTACGGAAATGCAAATTAAGACAATAATGAGATGTCTCTACACATCTATTAGAATGGCTAAAATTTTTTACAGCAGAATTTTATAAGATGCACAAAGAAGCTGTACAAATCATACTTGAAATTATTCCAAAAAATAGAGAAGCAAGGACTACTTTTTAGGATACTAAAATTATTTCTCACGTATTATACTATGGCACTAGAAAATTTGAGTGAATCTACAAAAGGAAAGCAGAGGAAACTCAAGTGAGTATTTCCTCTTATTGTTGAAGTCAAGGAAGATTCTATAATTTATATTTATTAGCATTTATAGCATAATTATACTATTTCCCCCTCAAAATCTGTTATAATTTTGAGTGCCTTAAAATAGAGACAAAATGTAAACTATATTAATTCCAGAAATTTGAAAATCAGTATGTTCCCTTCTGGGTTCTTGTTATCAGAGAAGAATTATTCTGCTCCAGTATTACATTAACTATAATAATAAAAGTAATGTTTAAAAAATTATACATAAAGAATTTATAATAATTTTAGTGTCTTACCTTAAAAATATGTCACATTAAGAATTTAAAAATATGAAATACCACTAATTTTTTAGAAAATGTAATGAAATAATTAGATCTTTGTAAAAAAAAAAGTAAAAAGCCTAAAACTCCAAACTTTATCATCTGTTGCAGTATTTTATATAGTCACTTACAGAAATGAATTTGCATTTTAAACACATTTTAACCTTGAAGCATGTCTTAATATTATAAAAATAAATGCAATATTATATGTGTGTATAATTACATATATGTATAATTTAAACAACTGTTTATTCCAATGATTATAGTTTTGAAAACTCAGAATAAGTATTTTACTTTGGATTAAGAATATACTTTAAAATGAGAGCCCTTTTCCCTAATATGATGAAATGCTTAGATGCATGCCAATCAATAAAATGTAAGTTCTCATAACAACCGTGCAAGAATATACTTACAGAAAATAAGAACTATTGTTTTTAACACAGAAGCCATCAGAACAATACAAATTATTGCCAAGATCTCAGCAGTAATCTTTTTTGGAGGTGATGGTAAATCTGCACAGAGAGAAATAGAAAAACAGAGAAAGGATAGTAAAATTAGAAGGTTTGCATATGAGAGAACACAAGTGTGCAGAAAATTACATGATTAAACTCAGGTTTCTAAACAAATATCTGCCATACTAAGCTTTCTCTCAAAATACAACATTTTATTTTCAGTAAATACAATGCTCTGTTATTTTTTTGATCAAGATCTACAAAGTCAACAATGCCTGAATAAAATTAGTCTTCATATTTCATGTTAAAATATCATATCCTGACTCTGAGCTCTGATACTATGAATGAAAA
>NW_007255096.1:79836-88052 GCF_000164805.1 Carlito syrichta | reverse complement strand
TTTTTTGAGTTGAAGTCTCACTCTATCACCCAGACTGGAGTGCAGTGGCCGCTCCCGGCCACCGCAGCCTCGACCTGCTGGGCTCCGGCGATCCTTCCGCCTCAGCCTTCCGAGTAGCCGGAATTACAGGCATGCGCTACCACGCCCGGCTGATTTTTTTTTTTGATTTATTGTAGAGATGAGGTCTCGCTGGCCAGGCGGGTCTCGAACCCGCGGGCTCAGGCAATCCACTCATCTCAGCCTCCCAAAGGCGCGGGATTACAGGCTGAGCCACCGAGCCCGGCTCTACAGAAATATTTTAACACTTTTAGAATACCCGGGATAAAAATTAAAATAATATATTGGAAAAAAAAACACACTAATTTCATGACAATTTTACATTTATTAATCATTAAAGATTTAGTGCTATAAAATGAAAGAGCAATAATAGTACATATGGTAATTTCATAATCTAAAATACATTTAGCTAGTGACTGATATTACCATTCAAACTTTGAGAAATACCCCATGGTGTCAAAATCATAAAGATCACTTTACTTCTGTAAGCAATTGGAAATATTCTGGTCAAGTTATCTAGACGTTGAGATCTAGAATTAATTTCTGGCATGGAAATTTATACAAGATAATTAAAAATTTAATTACAGGCTATAAAATAATTCACTAAATCAGATTCTGTTATATCAATGTGATGCATCTTTTTTTTTTTTGCAATTTTTTCTCAAATTTTAAAAATCTTCCAATTATTTATAATTAAGTTTAGATAGCATTTTATGAAAACTAGCTCATGTTTATTTTTACTAAATATAAAGCTCCTTTCATTTACCTAAAAATATGTATGTAATTTATACTCGGCATTCATAATTTGATGTATTTTTATTAAAAATTTTATCTTTAATGGCTCGACTAAATATAGTTATTTTTATACTTTTACTGGTTACAAAATCCAAAAGTAATTGTTCATTATCTTGATGGTTGCAAGTTTTACTTTAAATTATATTGATTAAAAATCTTAATATAATGTGTGTATATACTTAGCTAATTCTTGACAGGCAATAATTTAAATGAGTTAAGACATTTTTAAAAAATATTTTATATATTAGTCTTATTTTTCACCATAATTTATTCAAGTAAAACGCCAATGTTCTACTTTGATTTCATTCTAAGTTAATTCCACCTTATTTATATTGCATCTAGCATTTAAAATTTTTTTATTATACAAAATGTGTTGCTAGAGAAAGAAAAGAATGACAACACATACCTTCTGTCTCCAGAAAGTCCTGCATTCTTTGGTGGAGAGGTCAGGTTATTCTCATGAGGAAACAAAAAATGTTTGTGATCTTCACCACTGCCCTGTGAAGGCTCAGAGTGAAGCAGGAGTGGAAACAGTAGATTTCATAAATGTGTCACTTAAGATTTGAATAGAAAACTCTCATACTTTAACTAATGTAAAATCAGTTTCTCTCATCACATTCATACATTTTCAGAATATAGGAGACTTTGGTTCCTAATGTGTCATTTATTTTGTCCATTTTCAAGTGCCTCTTAGAAATTACTTTTATATTTAGCATGATGAAAAGGAACAAAAACTTTAGTAACTATGAAATGTTTTCCATCACAATCACAAACACAAAAATCTTAAGCCTTGTTAATAGTATCCTTGATGTATAAGTTCCATAGTTAGACAAACTTGAAATTACATACTTTTTTCCTTATACATTTAATATTATTGCTCTTATGATGAATTTTTAAAAAAAATTATAATCCCCCTATCCACAGGAATTTAATTTGTCACTAATTATTATGAGGGATGACTACATTATTAACTTTAAGTGAAATCAATTTCTGAACTTAAATTTGCAAATTTATCTTCTTGATTTCTCTAATTTGCAAAATTCCATTATTCAATTTTATTATTTAATAAGCTGATCATATTTAGCTAACAAAAATAAATGTCTCTTGGAAGGATAAAATGTTAAACACTATTGAACTATATGACCATGTCAAATATTGAAATAATAAATAACCATTCATTTTATTGTTCACTGATCTATTGTCCAATAATAAGGAATTATCTATGTTTTCTTGGAAATATTTTTGTAAATAGCTAAATTTAAGTCCAACTCTGTAGAAGGTGATAAGTAATTTCTAAAATGTCACCTAACTAAAAGTAGGAAGAACAGAAAAAGCACTCTGAAACAAAATTTCAGTGACATGTGAACATCAGAAGAAATACTTCAAATTATTCAGTTTAATTAAAATTGAAATTATTTTATTATTTTTCCTTTCATATCAAGAAAAAGGGGAATGTCTCTTGTCTGTAATTCCAAAGCATATTCCATGATGCCTCTTAAAGATTAAATTTTTAAAAAATAGCTTTCTTAAATCTAGAAAACTAAAATTAAAATTCATATGTATGTCCTTGGAATCAGATCAGTTATTTGAGCCTTCCAGACAATGACTAATGTGTGTTAGCCATATATGTATTTCTGTTAATTATATTTTTAAATATTTTTATAAAGTAAATCAGTAATCTGTCATGCTTATACACTTGTGTGCATATTGTATTTCTATTAGTAATACATTTATTTATATTTATGTATTACAATTTCATGAACTACATTAATATATTTTCCATTAGTCTTAATATAGAAATATAACAACAAAATCATTTAATTAAAGATAGCAAATAACGTAACATTCACCAACATTTTGCTTTTAAATTTGAGATACTAATGTCTACCATTCTTTCTTCAAACACTCACTTTTGTTTCCAATTAAATAGCATTACAGTCATGTATTATTAATGATGCGGAAACATCTTAGAAAATGCAAGGTTTGATGATTTTGTCATTGTGTGAACATCATAGAGAGGACTTACACAAACCTAGATTATATAGCCTACTACACACCTACGCTATATAGTATAGTCTATTGCCTCTAGGCTACAAACCACACAGCATGTACTCTATTGAATATTGTAGACAATTGTAACACAATGGTAAATATTTGTGTATCTAAACATAAAAAGGTAAAAATGGTGTGCTGTACAGGACACTTACCACCAACGGGACTGGACTGGAAGTTTATCTGGGTGTCAGTGAAGGTTGAGTGAATTTGGGGCCTATGACATTACAGTAATTCACTATAGTAAATTGTATAAATATTGTGCACTGAGCCTACACTAAAGCTATACAAATATTTTTCTTTCTTCAATCATAAACTAATATTAGCTTACTGTAAATTTCGACTTTATAAACTGTATATTTAACTTATTGGTTCTTTAATTAATTAATTAATTAATTATGAGTTGGAGTCTCTGTCGCCCAGACTGGAGTTCAGCGGCATGCTCCCGGACTCGACCCTCGACCTCTTGGGCGCCAGCAATCGGTCCGCCTCCGCCTTCCAAGTAGCTGGAACTACAGGTTCGTGCTATCACGTCCGAGTAATTTTGATTTATTGTAGAGATGAGGTTTCGCCAAGTTGCCCAGATGGGTCTCGAACCCACGGGCCCAGGCAATCCACTAACCTCAGCCTCTCAAATCGCGGGATTATAGGCTGAGCCCTGAGCCCAGCTATATTGGTTCTTTTTAAATAATATGTCTAAAAACACACACTGTTCAGCTATACAAATATATTTTCTCAATATCCTTATTCTATAAGCCTACTACTATTTGAAATTTGTTATTATAATTTTTTACTGTCCTTAATTGTTATTAAAAGCTAAGATAGATACACATGCATTAGACTATGCCTACAGAGGGCCAGTATAACCAATGTACTGTCTTCCACCTCCACGTCTTATCCCACTGGAATGTCTTCAGGGACAATAACATGCATGGAACCGTCATCTTCATGATTCTGAGCATGTCCTGAAAGATCTGCCTAAGATATTGTTTTACAGTTAGCAATTTTTTATAAGTAGGAAGAGCACAATAGATAACAACAATTAAAAAGCGGTGGCTCAGCCTGTAATCCCACGCCTTGGGAGGCTGAGGTGAGTGGATTGCCTGAGCCCGCGGGTTCGAGACCCGCCTGGGCAACTTGGTGAGACCTAATCTCTACAATAAAAATCAAAAAATTAGCCGGGCGTGGAAGCGCACGCCTGTAGTTCCAGCTACTCAGAAGGCTGAGGCGGGAGGATAGCCGGAACCCAGCAGGTCGAGGCTGCGGTAGCCGGGAGCGGACACTGCACTCCAGTCTGGGCGACTGAGTGAGACTCCAACTCAAAAAAAAAAAAGAAGAAGAAAATAAACCAGTAACATATTTTTATACTATAAAGTGTTATGTACTTCATGTAATGGTATGATAATATATGAAGGATCCCTAAAAAAAAGCCAGAGGATTTTTATAGGGTGAACCCTTTGTGGTACAGACTTTCTCTGTTAAGTAAGTATCTATAAACCCATTGGCATTAGTGTACTAGCTAGCAATGTTTTGAGAGGCTATGTTCAGTTTCAGTGATTTTTTTTGAGATTCTTTCTATGCATTTGTCCATTTCAACCCTGGCAATTTACATGAACAGCATGAGGCAGAGATATCTTCCACATGTTGATTTTGTTGAGGATTATTTTGACTATCCGTGCTCTTTTTTTTTTTTATTTTTATGAATTTCTGTATTGTCGTTTTTAGGTCTGAGAAAAATTATATTAGTAACTTGATGAGTATTGCAATAAATTTATAGATTGGCTTAGGTAGAATGGAAATCTTGACAATGGTGATACTTCCAATCCATGAGCATGGGATATTTTTCCATCTGTTTGTGTCATCCTTGATTTATTGAGCACTTTTTATAGTTCTCATTTTCAAGATATTTCTCTTCCCTGGCTAGGTGAATGCCAAGGTATTCCTTTTTTTATGTGGCCATTGTAAACAATATTGTGTTTTTTATTTGGTTCTTTGCCAGTTTGTAGTGAGTATAAAAATGCAACTGTCTTTTGCCTGTTGATTTTATACCCTAAGATTTGACAAAAGTCAATTATTAGTGTGAGGAAGTTTTTAATAGACCAGACTCCATAGGATTTTCAGGGTATAGAATCATGTAGTCCACAAAGAAGGATAGCTTAACATCCTCTTTTTCTATTTGGATACCCTGATTTCCTTGTCTCACCTGGTTGCTCTGGCTAGGACTTCTAGCACTATGTTGAGCAAGCAGAGTGAATTTGGGCATCCTTGACTTGTTTGCATGCTTAGGAGGAATATTTTCAATTTCAGCCCATTGAATGGAATATTGTCTGTGGGTTTTATATAGATGGATCTAACTGTTCTGATGAATGTTCCTTCTATGCCTAGGTGCTTGAGGGTTTTTATCAAGAAGGGATGCTGGATTTTGTTGAATGTTTTCTGCATCTAATGATATAATCATGTAATTCTTGGTTTTACATCTATTAATGCGCTGAACTACATTTTTGGTCTTGTGAATGTTGACTAGCACTGCATTCTAGGAATAAAGCCAACCTTGTCATAGAGGATGATCCTTGAGATATGATGTTGAATCCAGTTTTCTAGAATCTTGCTTAAAGTTTTCGTAACTTGTTCATCAAGTTGATTGGTCCGTAATTTTCTTTGCTTGTGGGCCTTTACCAGGTTACTGACTGACCAGCTGCAGAAACAAAAAAACAGACCCCTATTTATCACCATAGAAAAAAATCAACTCTAAATGCATCAAAAACCTAAATGCAAAATCTCAAACTTTAAGAATTCTAAAAGAAAACATAGAAAACACCCTAAGCACATCAAATTAGGCAGCAAATCCATGACCGAATTACAAAATTAAAGCAAATGCCATAAAACCTAAGCTAGATAAGTGATACCTCATCAAACTGAAAATATTTTGGATAACAAAAGAAACCATCAAGAAAGTAAAGAGACAACCGACAGTTAGGGAAAAAATAATTAGCTAATTATGTATATCACAAAAGCCTAACATCCAGGATCTATAAGAAACTCAAATAAGCTGAAAGAAAAAAACAAACAAACAATCCTATAAAAAAGTGGGCAAAAGACATGAATAGACACTTTTCAAAAGAAGATACACATGCAGTCAACAGATACTTGAAAAAAAGCTCAGCTTCACTAATCAGCAGAGAAATGAATATAAAAACTACAGTAAGACCCCCTAATTCCTGTAAGGATGGCCATCATTAATAAATCAATAAACAATAGATGCTAGCACACATGCAGAGTAAAGGGAACAATTCTAAACTGTGGGTGGGAGTGCATGCTAGTTCAACTTCTATAGAAAGCAGTATAGTAGTTCCTAAAAGATCCAAAAATTGATCTTCTATACAATCCTACAATCTTTTTCCTGGGATTATACCTGGGGAAACGTAAATAATTCTACAAAAAAAAAAAAACACTTGCACATGCATGTTTATTGCTACACTATTCACAATAGCAAAAATGTAAAACCAACCCTACCGCCCGTTAAAAGTGAACTGAATAAAGAAAATATACATATACACAATCGAGTATTATACAGCTATAAAGAAGAAAAAAGCATGCACTTCACATCAGATTGCATGGACTTGGAGATCATCACAATTATCTGTATCAGAAACAAATAACTGAATACCACATGTTCTCACTTATATGTGGGACCTGAACATAATCACATTAGCACAAGGGAGAGATTGACAATCACTGGTCACTTCCAGGGAGAGAGGCAGGGAGATGGGCATGTTACAACACAAAGGATGCCTGGTCCCAATGCAGAGTAAATGAAGCCAGATGCGCCAGATGGCTGCCCAAACTTCACCTTTCACCTGCATGTAGCTTACTTGTATAGGTATATTCTTATTGTACCTCACATCTCTACAATAAAATAAGATTTAAATATATACCTAAAGATATATATATTTAGAAGATATATATCTTCTAAAGATGATGCACTTCCTCCCAATCAAATTTTGGATAGGCAGAAAGGAGAATTGAGAAAAGAAATAATGTACTACATAAATTTATATTGAATGGGTAAAATATTAATAACAAAATTTCAAACTTTAAAATATATTTGTACTAGAATTCAGAAGACAAATACAGTATAATAAATAAATAAAAGTGACGGGTTAATATGCTGACTGGGTTGGCGTCTGGTGAAATCTGCTCTCTGTTTTTAAGATGATGCTTGCTTTTGTACCTTCAATTGGCTGAAGGCAGAAGGGATAAAAACAAAAGGTGAATGCTAGTTCACTCCATCACTTTTCTAATGCACAAATCTATTGATGATGACAAATATTCATACTTTTGTCACTTAACGTAAGGCCCACCTCTTAATACCACCGCAATAGGGATTAAGTTTCAACATGAAGTTTGGAGGAGACTCAAATAATAGCAAGGAACGTTACATATTTCCACTGTCTAAGTGGGTTATGAGGGCTAATTTCTTAGACATTAATGAGTAAGGAATGTATAAATGCAGGACACTAATTAATGAATATTCAAAGCATATTAAATTAGCAAATTTATATATTATAAACAATAAAAATAATGTGAAAAGATTAAAATAATAAATTAGAATGTAAAAACTTGATAATGCACTATTCAAATTAACTATTGTATTATAACTAAGTATATTAAATAATGTATTTGCATAAAAATAAAGCATTTAGCATAAACATTTAAAAATTTGACAACTTTAGTACATACAAATAACATAATCTTTTAAATGCAAAAAGTGTTTATATTAAACATAACAGTTTGCTGTTTAATGAGACACCCCTTAATTTTTTTATTTTTCATACTTTATTTTAAAGATATGGGGTACAATTCAGTATTAGGTATAAAAGTGGACACCGTACAATACAGTTTTTCCTCCCTTTGGGACCCACCTTGCCTGGTTTGAGATCAGGTACCTGTATTGATGATGTGTCCACCCCACCTCGGCCGCAGCAGTATCCCGCTGCTGCCAATCCCCTTCTAATAGTATTATGGTAAATGTTCACGGTCCACTTATGAATGTGAACATGTGGTACTCTGTTCTTTGAATGAGACATCTACTTAATATAAGTTTCAAGAAAAATTTAAACAAAGACATTAAAACATATACCATGCAACACAAACTCATGAAACTGCTGTAGTTGATTTCCTGTCATAATACGAAAGAAAAACATTATTGGAAATGAAGAAGCATGCGTCTTAAAAATACATTTATTACTTTGTCCTTAGTAATAGTTTATACATAGGGTAACACAAGTTCAACATAGAATTGAAAGAAATAA
>NW_007255096.1:50089-79492 GCF_000164805.1 Carlito syrichta | reverse complement strand
CAACTTCACAGAAAATCTGACAACAGTGTATTTAAAACAGAAGTCAATAATCCAAAGTTTGAAATCCCATATAACTTTTAATTTAGTAATACATTTATGAATATTGTAAGGACCATAAAATACCACAATGAATATTAAAAAATATATATTAATCACAAGGAAAATAAAGTCTTTCTTGTGAAAAACTTATTGTCTTAAATGTAAACACTACAAAAGAAAAAAAGCATATTTTGAAATATCTGAAAATTCATCAAGGAATTTTAAAACAGGAAATTTGACATTTACTGACATTAAATACAAGAAAAGTAGTAGAAGGAAAACAATAGATAGTACAAAATCATGACATAGAGCAAAATTACAGTGGAAATGTATAAAAGTCAAAAATATTTCACTTAAAAAGCTGTAAAAATATCATAACAGAATATTAAAGAAAATTCAGAAAAGGCACAGATATTTTATTTCTGGATTAAACATGAGAAATCATTACAATTTTTATAGATATGAAATTGATAACTAAACTATATTCTGTATACATATTAATATCCATATTAATTTGTTTTTAAAACATACAAATTATCAAAATGCAACACAACAAACAGAAACTTAGTGCACCTGAATATTTTAAAGAAATTGAGTTTGTTATAAATCTTTTCTACAAAAACTATCATAGAAATTCAGATGGCATAACAACTGAATAGCATTTAAAATGAAACAATACTCTTAAACAAAGGCTTCTAGGTTACAGAAAAAGAGGAATGCTTCTCAATACAGTCCTGATGGCAAAAGCATTAAATAAAAACAGTCAAATTATTCTGGAACATGGATAAAGAAACAAATCTTGTTTTAAATATATTAACTGATTTATTTTAAAGGGGCAATACACTATAACAAGTCTGTTTTTATTTTTAAAATGAAAGACTGGAATAACATTTGGTAAGAAATAGGCCTGTGTGGTGACTCATGCCTATAATTCTAATACTGTGGGGGGTCAAAGCAGGGGGATCGGTTGAAAATCAAAGATATTTTAATGATATTTGTATTTCATAGGTTTATTCATTTTGTGATCAACCTGCACTTTTAAGCCGAATTAGTAGAAATATTTTAAAAATAGATTATATGAGATGCTAATACAAGTTCAACATAGAATTGAAAGAAGCATCTGAACAAGTCCTCAAAAACAGGAATTTCACACTTTTCTCTTGCTGCTTATAATACAGACATTGCAGTGAGTCTAGAGAAGACTTAAGCTAAACAATTAATCAACACACATACACTTTCTATTCAAATATCAGAAATTTATATTTTAAAGTTTATATAAAAATTTTGCAAAGTACACTACAATATCATCTTGTCAAGCATTTTAATATAAAAATACAGTGCTGTATTTTTAAGGCAGAACCATGAGAGCCAAGCTTTACCTGTTGATACTTGAATACAGTTAATGAAATTTAATATTAATTAACTAAAAATTAGTAACTTTTAAATCACTTCTTCAGTCACAATAGTTACATTTAGACACAGACATAGAACACTTCCAACTTCACAGGAAACCTTCTGATTATAAATTATTCAAAATACAAGTCATTGACCAAATATTTGAAAATCCGAATTGCTAATAATTCAGTAATATACTTGTAAATAAATTAAGGGCTAAAAATTTCACAATGAATATTCAAAATTATATAAATTACCATGAAAATAAAGTCTTTCTTGTGAAAAATAGATTTTCTTAAATGTATACACAACAGAAGACAAAAGCAGAAATTGAATTATCTGAGAATTCATCAAGGAAAATTAAAATGGGAAATTTGATACTTACTGTCTGTAAATATAAGCAATGTAGTAGAAGGGAAAAAATAAAAAGTTCAAAATTATGACCTTAAACACAATTACAGTGGGGATGTACAACAAGCAAAAGTATTTTTATTGAAAAAAATACAAAATTATGATGAAAAAAATAAAATAAGGCACAGATTTTTTGTTTCTGAATTAAATAGGAGAAATCGTTATGGATTTATAGATATCAATCATTATTGATATTTAACTATATTCAGTATACATTTTAATACTCATATAGAATTTAATCTAGAAAATAAAAATTATCAAAATGCAGTACCACAAACAGAAACTTAGTACAACCTTCATGTATTAAAGAAATTTACTTTGTTATAAAAACTTCTCTACAAAAATATTTTGGGAACCACATCATTACCACTGAATAAGAACTTTTATAAATGAAACTGTACTAAAAAAAAAAATTCTTCCAGATTACAGAAAAAAGAGGACTGCCTTTCAATACAACCTTGATAACCAAAGTGTTGAATAAAAGCAGTCAAACTTTCCTGTGAACATGGATAGAGAAACAAATACTGCCTGGAGTTGGGCTCTGTGACTCATTCTGTAATCCCGTGCCTTTGAGAGGCTGAGGTGAGTGGATTGCCTGAGCCCGCGGGTTCAAGACCCTCCTGGGCAGCGAGACCTCATCTTTACAATAAATCAAAAAATAAGCCGGGTATGGTAGCACATACCTGTAACTCCGGCTACTTGGAAGGCTGAGGCGGAAGGATCGCCGGAGCCCAGCAGGTCGAGGCTGCGGTGGCCAGGAGCGGCCACTGCACTCTACTCTGGGTGACAGAGTGAGACTCCAACTCAAAAAAACAAAAAACACCAAATATTACCTTGAATATAATATATTCATTGATTTATTTTTAAAGGGGCATTACATAATAACAATTATGATTTTTTTTTTTTTTGAGACTCAAGACTGGTTTAAAAATGAAGAAATAAGCCCTAGCAGAGGTTCATATATATTATTCCAACAATTTAGGAGGTTGTGATAGGAGGATTGTTTGAATCCAAGAAGCCAAACAGTCCTAGGTAACATATCTCTGAAAAAATTAAAAAAAAAAAAAAAAAGAACAGGAAAGAAAGAAAAGAAAAAAAATTATTCCTTGTAGTAGCATGTAATGTAACTGTGTTACCAAGTATTCAGGAGGTTGAGGAGAGAGGACCCCTTGAGTGGAGTAGCTAGAAAATGCAATAAGCCATCATTGTGCCACTACACTCCAGTCTTGGAGGTAGAGCAAACTCCTTACACAAATATAAGAGAATAAAAGAAAAGAAAGAAAGAAAAAAAAAAACACCTTGAAGATAATCGTAGTTTACATTGTTGTGAACATTATATGGAGAAAATATGTTGAAAAGAATAAAGTAAATGCAGTATCATTCTATAAAAAATTGATTAGAAAAATTAGAATATTCTTATATTCCTTCAAGAAAGTTAAGATGAAAATTTCTAAACATAAATAATTTTTTTTTTTTTTACCAAACAGGTAGTAATGCATAGAATATGCATACAACTTTTATTGTACTTTCTATTTCTTAGAAATAAACCCCTCACAGTGAAACTATTTCAAGAAGAAAATCATTACATCTAGAGAGAGAAAATAAAAGTGTAATTATTTACAGATAAAATAGCTGATTATTTAGAAAGTACAGAACAATGTATACTTTAAATTTTAGTGTTAATACATTCAATCAATGAAGCAACTGAATATACGATCAATGTGCAAACTTCATCGGTATTTACACTTGTAGTAACACACATTTCTAAAGTAAATTTTAAAATAAAGATGCCATTTACAAAAACAAGAAAGTAAAATACCTATATTACTGTGTGACTTCAAAACTAAAAGTTACAAAATGTGTGATAGAGAAAAATTAAAGAAAATTTAACATTGAATCACAGCCTGAATTTTGTTGAAGTCAACACTACAAAGAACCATAATCTTTAAAAATTATGTGACATATTAAATACAGTCCCAAATGTAAATCCCATGAGAGCTTTTTGATGTCATTATTTATTTATTTCTTGCCAAATGAGTAAAATGCCTATTTCATATTAAGATAGGGAGGCACCTCTGACATATTCATGTGAAACCCAATTAACCCATTTATAAACTACAAAAAAGTGAGCGTTTACTTTTTATTTGAAGTGTCATGTACATAATATAAATTTCATCCACTTAAAAATTTTAATATATTCATTGAGTTCCAACAAAAAACACTATCAAAAAAAAAAAAACAAAACACTGTAGCTATTGGCAGTCACTTTCTAATTCAAATACCTTAAGCCCTTGACCACCGCTATTCTACTTTCTGTCTCTATGGATATGCCTATTCTTGATATTTCACACAAACAGACTCACATAACATGTAACTTTTCGAAAGGTTTAATGACACAAATCTAATGTCCAGGCAAAGGAGTCAGGCACAACAGCAGCAATATCTGCCCTTGGTGGTGTGTGTATTATTCATTTGTAACTCATTTTGAAATATATTTTCATTGTTGAAACAGACAACATAATTCATTTTCAGACTTATGTGATCAAAATATTATTTTTATTTCATAAAATATAAAATTACCTGATAGTCCAAACTCAGGTGTTTGAATTCTGAAATGTATGCTTACATCTATATAGTTGTGGAACTCCACATTTTTCTGCCTCAAGTCGTTGAAAGTGTATCCTTGCACAGTTGTATTGAGCAAAATATTCTTTTATCCTATAGTGAAGAAAAAGCCACAATTCATTTTGCTTTGGGGTAACAATCTGTGAAATAAGAGAATTATCCATGTATTTTAAGAAAATAATACCCTGAAAAGAGGTTAGAGCATTTATCATAGTATAATAGTCTTTAAGTCTCCCCCCTTACTTTGAGGGAGACATTAAGTCCAGTGAATTCCTGAAACCATGAATAGTGCCAATTCTCATACGAGTAAATACTCTGTTTTTCTCTACATACATACCTGTAAATTGGGCACCAGAGTTTATCAATACCCAATAATTTAACATAATAGTTATAGCAATACCCTTACATCACTACTCTCGCATTTGAGGGCCGTATTAAGTAAACTAAGCACTTATTAAGTAACACAGCACTATGAAGACAGTGGATCTGATAACTAGGTGAATATAAGTAACAGACACCAATTAGCATACACAGTATGGATACTACAGAAAAAACAATAATTCATGTTTCAGGTGGGAAAGATCAATACTACCAAAGATTTGATCATGCTACTCAGAGCAGTTCACATTTAAAACTCATGAGTTGTTTTTTCCTGAAATTTTCTACTAATACTTTTGGCTAAGGATGATCCTGAGCAATGAAACCACAGAGAGTGAAATTGTGGTTTAGGGGGTGTAATGTAGCACATTATGTAATATTTATTTCAACATTGCACTACCTTTCAAAATCTTTCCTCATGTCTAAAAATCAACATAAGCTTATTCATAATATTCTTTGAATTTCTCACGTTTATATATTTATTCTCTTGATAGCACTGTTCCAAAAAACTTACTTATGTTTGAACATTGTGCCCCTTCTTGACACCCATGGATGATCACTACTGTTACGGTAGACTCCAATCCATGCTTCATGTATGAGAGAGTCCAGAAGTTTCTAACAGAAAATAAAAAAAATTCTCATGTAAGTAACCATTATGATAGACTGTATTAGCGCCAAAAGTACAAATAGTGTATTTTTCATAAGATCCTTAATTTTTAAAACAATATACTAAACTTAAAAAAATTTCTGTAGTGTCTATATTTTTTGTGTAAATTCAAGATATTCAAGCATGTTTTTGTTACATGTATATATTGCCTTGTAGTGAAGTTCAGGGTTGGAGTAAAACCATCATCTGAAAAATGTACATTGTACTCATTAAATAATTTTTCATCCATCATCCCCTCCCACTTTCTGTCCCTTCAGTGCTTTCAAGGTCTGTATTTCATTCTTTCTGTCCTTTTGTACCCGCTATTTATCTCCACTTACATATGAGAACATATGGTATATGATTTTCTTTTTCTTACTTATTTCACTTATGATAATAGCCTCCAGTTTTTTTCCTGTTGCTGCAAAAGTCATGATTTGCTTTTTTGGGTTGTGGAGTATGTCATAGGGTATGTGTCTGTTTGTATGTGTTATTGTGTATGTGTGTGTGTATATATATATATATAAACACACATACATATGGTATATGTGAAAATATATACATATATATGCATAATACATTTTTATTCAACCACTTTTTAATGGACACTTAGATATATTCCATATCTCTGATGCTGTGCATAATGCACCAGAAAAAGTAAAAGTGAGTGTTTCTTTGTGATATAATTTGTTTGCATTTGTGTAGACACCCAGTAGTGTGATTGCTGGATTAAATGATAGTACTGCTTTTATTTTTGAAAAATCTGCAAACTGTTTCCCATAGATGCCATACTAATTTACCTTTCCACCAACAGTGTATAATGTTCTGTTTTCTCCACATGCTTGTGGCATCTGTTATTTTTTTCCCTTTATAGTCATTTGGACTGGTGTAAGTTGGCATTTCATTGTAATCTTCGTTTACATTTATTTGATAATTAGTGATTTTGAGTATTTTATATGTTTGTTGGCCATTTTTACATTTGTTTTTGAATAATGTTTGAAATGGAATGGTGATATGCTTTGAAACCTGAGGCCCAGGGCTCAACAGAGTGGCTGGATATCTTCAAATCTCCACCAACAGAGAAAATGAAGTATGTCTGCCATTCCCTAGCACCTGACTTAGCAATATTTGTAATATTAAAACACAGGCCAATGGTTTTTGGAAAGAGGTAGTGGTGATGAGAACATATACAAGAGTAGGACTGGTGCTGAAAACTTCTGTTTCATGATGTTTGTATTTCATGAGTCTATTAATTTTGTGATCATCCTGCACAATTAAGATATACTTAGCTTCTTTCATATACAGTAAAATTAAATAGAATGATGTGTTTTAGAATTAAAGCATGTGTGGAAGTATGGTTTCTATGAAAAATCAGTGAAATATGCATTAACAGAAGGTGAATACAAAAAAACTATTTTCAAGTCAAGCAATATAATCTACTTAGTTGAAAACAATCCAACAAAATATGTACAAGAAAATAGATTATTTCCTCAAATGTTTTACTGGCTGCAATAAGCTTTTAATAAGGTATTTGAAACATTTAAAGTCATACCATTTCTAACTCAAAATCTATATAATGCAGACTGGAGTTCATAGAAGCACAGGTCATCACACTCTCATCCCATGTTTTTGTTTCCTTTCCAATGTAGTAACAGCTGTTGGAATATGTAAACAATTCCTCTGGACAACTACAATTATACGCTGAGGAGACATTGTAAATTACCCACAAACAATATGAATACTTTAAAATGACACTTACAGTGTAAATTTGCAAAACTATGTCATGTACGTACATAACATATCTAGGTATTCTCATAGGATGGTACATATGATTAAAAACCCACTGACTCAAACACGTACACACTGTAAAGCAGCAGCCTTTCCTCCGCTAATTGTGTTCACACGTGAAACAAGCCAGCAGACTAAAGGTCATATTAAACACATCTTTAAATCACTAAACAGACATACCTTTTTTTTATAAGAGTAAAATTATTTATCTCATGATTTTATAGCAATAGGAAATTTCAACAAATACAAAAAAGGGTATAGTGTTTATGAATTAGTATTTATATTCATTGCTAAAGAAAAGAAAATAAGCTCCTATATTCTTTATTTACAGACACCTAGGGCTAAATTTTATAATTTTTCTCCTGAATATATCTCTGGTGATTTTTTCATTTCAAAAGAACAATACAAAATTAAAACTCTTTTATTTTAGAACATTGGAAATCATTACGTACCTTTCTGTTTGCTTTCATTTTGGAAAGAATTGGTCTGCTTCTGTGTTGCAGTCGCTAGAAAATTTAAAACAATCTTTTACAAAATTAATATATGAATAAGTCATAATAATGTTAGTTCTTTGAAATTTGGTATATTGTTCAAATATAGAAAAATATGGAATTGTTCAACAAAAAAATATATAAAGTAATTGAGATTTTGAAAAAATATTTAAATAGTGCAAAGAACCAAATTCAATATCTCATACAGTACTTGATTTAGCCAACTTTCAAGAATTAATTTCTATTTCTCAGTAAGGTTTTTCAATTTGTAAAACATCTTTTGGAGTTTGAAATCAGAACACATACATCTAATTTAAAGCAAATACTTTTAAATAACTATTCTTTCATTTATCCTTTTTACAAATTCAGAACAATCATTCCACATTTAATTCAAAAGCAAATGTAAAAATGAGAATTCTATTCTTCAATATTTCAAAATATTTAGAGGCATTTCTATTCATTTAGGTGAAAAGCACTCCTTTATTTTTCCAAAATATACTTACAATGAATAATAACTATTGTTACCATGGTCAGTATTAATGCCAAACAGATAATATTCAGGATATCAGCAATGAGCTTCTCTGTAGGTGACGATAAATCTATAGGACAAGAAATAAAAACACAGAGAAAAGACAGATGGAGATAGTTATTGAGAAGATTTGCAGACAAGAGAACCCACATGCATAAGGATCATATAGATAAACTTGGACACCAAACTGCATAACCCCCAATAAAGTTTTTCTTAGAGAGTACCATTGCATTTTGAGTAAATATAATGCTCTGTGATTTGCTGGACAAAAACTATAGATTTCCACAATGTCCGGGTAAAAATAGCATCCATATTTCATTTTTAAATACCATAACTCGTCCTGTAACTCTGATATTCACAAATAAAAAATATGTGAACACTACCTGCTCTTTTCCCATATCCTGTTACCCAAGCTGCTCATTCTGTACAATTACACTGGGGAGCTATGAAATGCCATACCTTTGCTGTGGAGAGTTTTGTCATTGTCAAGAAGATCCTGAGAAGCAGTTTGAAGGCTTAATTTCACATAGGTTATTTCCTGTTCAGTTACTAAAATAGAGCTTTTTTTGCCCTTAGACTTTCTCTCCTGGTTCTTCGGGTTTGGGGGCAAATTGAATTTGGAGTAGATTATCTGTGTTTATCCATCTTTCTTGCTGTGTGTTATCAGGAACTCTTCTGTATAATAACAGTGCTTTAGAGGCTAATACATAGTTTATAATGACAACATGCCTAGCACAGTTCAAAAGGAGCAAAATGGAGAGAAAGTACACATACTTAAGTTTCATTGAGGAATCTACATTTTTTGCAGTAATTTCCTTAGACTTAAACAACTTTCTTATAGAAAGATATATTTTTATAAAGGTTATGCTTTTCACAAAAAATATTATTGCTGGGGCAATGAAAAGCAATAAATTAGTAAACTAAAAAAGAAATTCATGGATAAATACATTAGTTAAGTGTGATTCACAAATATATTTTAAGGTCAATACAAGACAATACCTGTATTAAAATTTTTAATATAGTTTACAGTAATTTTGAAAGTCAAAGTTTGTTAAGACTTGTCTGAACATGGAAAACATGGATGTTGACATATATATTATAGTTTTGCTAATCAACTTTTATATGATAGCTTGCAGTCATTTATTGAAATGAATTAATGGTTGCAAAATGGTTTTGAAATACTGATGAGTTCTGATAAATTATTAGGAATGTAACAAATTTTATTTTTTAGAAAATATTACATGATATAATAAACATGCATAATAGTATTGGAGTGATTAAAACTTTTAAAAAATACTTATTTCATAGATGTACTGGCTATTATTTCCTGGCTAAAATGTAAAGTCATAAGACAATATATAAAAATATAAATCATTTATGTAGAAACTCTCTTGGTTTAACATTACAAAAAGATTCCTTGACTGTCAAAATGTGTCAAGGTCATTTTAGTTATGTATTTGCAATAATTCAGATAATTTAATCTAATAATTTAGTCAATGGAATCTGGAGACAGAGAGGTCTAGAATTAGTTCTGACCTTGAAGTTTATAATGTGTGCCCTTTAAAAGTTATTCAGTATCTAATAACCCAGCTTATCAATGAAAATGAGCATAAGAGCATATAAAATGTAATGCATGTAAAGCATTTGCCAAATTGGCACATAATGTTTTCAATAAATATCATCTATTTTAATTATTACTTACATCACGATTGCTATGTTATTTTTTCCGATTCATGTCAGTTGAAGCATGAAAAATAAATCATTAGAGAAGTACCTTACAGAAATGTGATATATACTTTTGCAATATTGCTACCAACTTTTAAAAAGTATTTTCAAAACATTTTTAATGAAATTTAGTATTTTATGCAATCTACTTCATACTCGTTTATTAAAAAATAAAAATTGATTTTATTAAATCTACTTTAGAGTCTGATAATAGTGTATTTAACTTTCATTTATTTACTTTAACAATCTCTGTACAATAGCTAACTTATACATAATTTTTATGTTATTCAAAGATACGCAATGTTCTGGTTACAAAAATAGAAAATTACTTGATAGTTATATTTACAGGTTACATAAATAATATTGACTAACAAACCCAAATACTTGTGAATGCAATTAACTACTTTCCACAGAAAATAATTTGAAAACTTTAAGAAATTCTTCAACATATTTTACATTCCAGGGATCTATCCTGACTTACTCAAATAAATATATCAAATATACACTTTGATTTTATTGTGTTGAATTGTACCTCCATTACATCAAATCTAATGTTTGCAATCTCCCACTAAATGAGGTAGGCTAGTAGAGAGATGGAAAGTTGCTGCACGTACCTTCTGTTCCAGAACGTCACAAATCCTTTAGTGGAAAGGCTGGACTAAAAGGTGATATTTAAAGGCATATATACAGAACAAGTAGAAAAAATGTCTGTGATCTTCACAGACTGCCCTGTGAAGGCTTAGAATGAGGTTCTTAAGAATGGAAAAAGTTGATTTCTCATCAATCTGTCACTGAAGTGCTTGAACAGGAAATTCTCATGCATGGGCTATTTTGAAATAAGTTTTCTCATTACAACCTCCAAACTACAGGAGATTTGAGCTCTTATTAAATGGACAAAATAGACTTTGAAAATGTGTCATTAATTGTTCATTTTCAAGTGCCTCTGAGAAACTGTTTTTATATTCTACAAGCCATGGAGTGTAGAGAGTTACTACATATATAAACTTTTTCGATCTCGATCACAAATGTTGCCAACTTAAACCTTGTTAAGAGTGTTTCAGCAGTTTAAAAACCAATTTTAGAAGAGAGTGCTCAATTTTAAACATTGCGTATGTCTTTTTTTCATATCCTTAATATGTGACTCTATTATGATAGAATAAATTATAAAACTTATGATAACATTATCAACAAGTATTTACTGATATTAGTCACCAATTATTATGAGAAATTATTACATTTCCAACTTACAGTAACTGGCACAGACACCATCATCGACAAAGTTATATTCTTGACTTCTCTGCATTAGTTCTTGAATTCTTGCATTTGATTTTATTTTTGAAAAAAAGTATTTAATCTTTTAATTCACCTTGTTAAAAATAAATGTATCTGGGAAGCATTAAACATTAATGATAGTAAAATAGATCATCATGCCAGATTATAACACACAACAAAATTTATTTTCAGACTCATGCAATCATATTACTTCCATTTAATGCAATATATTACTCCAAACTCAGGTGCTTTAATACTAAAGTGTATGCTTACAACTATATTTTTGTGAAGATCCACACCTACATGTGGCTCTAGTGCACCTGATTATAGTACTACACATTATGCTGACCAGGATCTGATTCTCCTCCCTAGTAGTGAATACAAATTGATAATTCTGTTATATTTTATAGGATTTTTGCATGAAACAAGATCATTTTTCCATATATTGTAAGAATGAATACTATGAAACCAGATAATGGCATTTTTCATAATTATTACAAAGAATTGATTATCACGAAAACTGAATAGAGCAGTTTCCTCTTATCCTGGTGGGAGACATTGACCCCAGCAGATGCCTGAAATCCCAGATAGTACAAATCCCTGTATAAACTATGTTTTCCTTATGCATACAAACCTACAATAAAGTTTAACTTATTATAAATTATTCTTACACAAGAGATAAACTATAACCATAATATAAAATAATAACTATAACAATATGCCTACAACACTACTCTACCATTTGGGACCATTATTAAGTACTAAAATGCCTTGAACACAAGCACCACCTTGGCAAGACATTCCATCTGATAACTGAGACAGTCACTAAATGACTAATAGACAGTAGCATAGACAGTGTGACTCTGGCAAAGCAATGACTCATGTCCCAGATGGGACAGGTGCTTACTCCAGAAAGTTGTTCATACTGCTCAGAACGTTACACAATTTAAAATTCACTAATTGTTTCTAAAATTTTTAAAAATATTTTTAGGCTATGGTTGATCCTGAGTAACTGAAATCACAGAAAATAAAATTGCAAAGAAGTAGGGCCTACTGTAATACATTCTTTAATATTTTTATCAAATTTTACTAATTTAAAATTTTTCTTTATGGCTGTAATTCATCTTACACTTATTATATTATTCTTTGAATTTATCCTTTTATGCTTTTTCTTCTATATACACCATTAAAAATTGTACTTGTGTTTGAAAATTGAGTCATTTTTTTGACAACCAAGGATGATCACTTCTGCTATCACAGATTCCAATTCATACTAGCAGTTACAGGAAGTCCAGAAGTTTCTAACACAATAAATGGTATTCATGGTAATAATAATTTAGGCCTCAAGCTGCCGCTGCCCATGGAGGACCTCGGCACCCTCCCTCAGAGATCCGGTGCCCTCCCAGGCTGAAGCGCCCCACCTGGTCCCAAGTCACCACTCTCCGCAGAGGTCCTCGGTTCCCACTCCTTGGAGCTCTGGGTGCCCTCCCTGACTAAAGCACCCCTCTCTGCCCCAAGCTGCTGCCACCCAAGGAGCTCCAGCCTCCCTCCCTGACTGCAGAACCCAGCCACGCCCCAAGCCTCCACCACCCAGGGAGTCCTGCAGCTCCCTCACCCTGGAGCACTGGGCTTCCTTGTTGGCTGTACCACCCCACCCCCAGCCACCGTGCACACTATACTGACCGGAAACACACAGTAGTCTCAAACTCCGCCTCCTTCGACACCCCTGGCCACAGCAGGACCAGAGAACAGCTGGAGCTCGGAGACCACTGAGAGACCTGCATTGCCCCTTGAGCTCCACTCAGCTCTGTGCAGCCTCCAGCTTGGGACCTAGGAACAAAGAGAGAAAAAGAGATCCAAGCTGCATGTGACAGGCCAACCCACAGCACGCAGCTATCTCACACTCTGCCTGCTCCAGCTGGACCTGGCTGCAGTAGAACCAGAGATATCTGGAGCCCTGTGACTAGGCAGAGACCTGCAGTGCCTCGCACACACAGTTGTGCCCAGCTTCCAACTTGGGATCTAAGACCTAGTGTTTGTGTAAGGGAATAGTACATCATAAGGAATTTGGTCAACTTGTCTGTCTGTATGATTGTATGTCCTAGTTTGTTTGTCCTAATTATCGCTACTGTTTTTTTGTTTGTGTTTTGTTTTGTTTTTTCCCTCTTACTTTTATCTGACTTCAGGACTATTTTCATTTATTAGTGGGTATCTTTATCTCTTTCCTGTTACTCTTCTCTGTGTCCACCTTCCACTCCTCTCATACCCTAGCTCAATTTCTTTCCCTTTTCTTACATAATTTTACTTTCAGGGAGCAAACAAATATTCCCACTTCATGAACAGATTTGCAAGGCAGTGGGACGCAGGTTCCAGTGTATCCATACACCTGTCAGTGGATACTGTGATCTGCAGATAAATTTTGAATCACAGTTTCCCCATCAAATAAAACTCAAAACTGCAAAAGGTATAGCCCCCAACCTATATTCCAGCTTCAGACTCAAACAAAGCCAGAGGATTCACACAAGGAAGAATAGGAGATTGAGCCAACAGAAGTAAAAACAACCCAACCACCCCTGAACAACAGATTTAAAGAAGACAGAAGAAAAAAAGAGAAAAGTGGGAGGAAAACCCACACAGATGAAGAAAAACCAAAAGAAGAATATGTCTCACACAGACCCGTGGGAGATCAGATAATGAGGAAACAGAATTCACAATGCAAACAATGAAGAGCCCCCAGAATGGTCACAGACTGCAAAACCAGACATCAATATATTAATAGAGAGAATAAAAATAATTGAAGAGACACAAACAAAAAATAGGAAGGAGTTGATAACTGAGATAACAGCAGTAAAGAATACTGTGATTGAAATAAATAACAAACTAATAAGCACGGAAAGCAGAATTAGCCAAGCAGAAGACAGAATCTTTGAAATGGAAAATCAAAATATAGAACTAAACTAAACTGCCAAAAACATTGAAAAGAAGATTAAAGACAGACAAAACCTTCTTGAGATGAGTGATTACTTCAAGAGAATAAACCTAAGAGTAATCGGACTTCCTGAGGCAGAAGGAGAGACAGAGACCACCCTGGAATAAACATTCCATGTTATTATTCAAGAAAACTTCCCTCACCTCATCAGCGATGCTAAAGTTCAAACACGGGAGATTCAGAGAACCCCAGCAAGACAACAAATGAGAAGACCAACTCCTAGGCACATAATAAATTGCCAGAACAAAGTAGGTATAAAAGAAAAAATCCTAAAAACAGCAAGAGAAAAAGGTCAGACTATCTACCAGGGGAGACCAAGTCCAATAACAGCATATTTATCTACAAAAACACTTCAGGCTAGGAGAGCGTGGAGTACAATATTCAAAGTTCTCAAAGATAAACAATTTCAACCAAGGGGGCCTGTGTGAGACTTGCTGCAACAGCCACCTTTTCTGGAGGCAGTTGCAGTGGCGGCAGCAATTGCATGGGTCTGCCTGCAGCAGCCAATCCCTTTGGAAACAGCTGTGGCTCATTGCATGGGCCTGACTTCAGCAGCTGTTCTCTGTGGAGATTCTCACAGTCCTACTTGTCCCATCACCATCTTGCTGGAAATCTCGAAATTAGTTTATTATTTTTCCTCTGCAGCTAGTATAAATAGAATGTCTGATTTTTTGTAATTTCAAAGCATATTCCATGCTACCTCTTAAAGATTGAATCTAAAATCTAGAGAAATAAAATTTAAATCTCTATTTGTTTCCTTGGCATCAGAACAATTACTTGAGCCTTCCAAGAGAATGGTTAATATGGGCTAACTATATAAATATTTCTGTTAATTATATTTTAATATATTTGTATGAACTAAATTAGTAATCTGATATTTGTGCTTATGTACATGTGTGCATTTCTATTAGAAATGAATTTACTTATATGTACATTGTAAATTACATTGATATCTTTTCTAGTAGTCAAAATATAACAAAATTATTCATTACAAGTGCCAAATAATGTAACACTCGCTAATGTTCTCTTTTTAAATTTGAGATACTAACATCTACCATTTTTATGAACATCCACATAGTATTTTTCAATTAAATAACATAACATTCATGTATTGCTTAATGATGAGGACATGTTCTGAGAAATACAAGATTTGACCTTTTTTTTTATTTTGTGAACTAAAAGGAGAGCACTTACACAAACCTAGGAAATATAGCCTACTATACACCTTTGCTACATGATTTAGTTAATGACTTCTAGGCTACAAACCTGTACAGTGTGCTACTCTATTGAATATTGTAGACAATTCTAAAACAATGTCAAGGATTTTTATATTCAAACATGGAAAAGATTATGTTAAAACACTGTATAAAAGTTAAAAAACGGTGTACTCTACAGGTGACTTAACACAAATGAACCTTGTAGGACAGGAAGTTGGAAGTTACTCAGGGTGTCAGTTAGTGAGTGCTGAGTGACTTTAGAGTCCAGGACATTACTTTACACTACAGGCAATTGCATAAAAATTGTGCACTATGGCTACAATAAAGCCATAAAAATATTTTTTTCTTCAATAATAAATTAATTTTTGCTTACTGTCACTTTTTTCTTTATAAACTTTATATACAAGTTAATGACTCTTGTAATAATACATCTTAAGACAAAAATACATTGTATAATACAAATAACATTTTCTTAATATCCTTATTCTATTAACTTTTTTCTATTTGCCAATTACTTTTTACTGTTTTAAGTTTTCAAAATTTTTATTAAAAGCTAACACCGGAGTGCACACATTAGCCCGTGCATCCACAGGGCCAGGATTTTCAATATTACTTCCTTCCACTTCCGCATCTTGTCCCACTAGAGGGCTTTAGGGGCAAAACATGCATGGGGCTGTCACCTCTGTGATAACAATGCCTTCTTCTGCAACACTTCCTGAAGGATCTGCCTGAAGCTGCTGTTCTACAGTTAACTGTTTTTTATAAGCAGAAGGAGTGCACTAGAAAATAACAATTAAAAAGTATAATGTGGAAAGCATATAAACCAGTAACAGAATTTGTATTATCAAATATTATGTACTGTACATAATTGTATGTGCTATACATGCAAAGACACCGCACCAAAAAAAATCGTTTTTGTGGGGGGAGGGTGGGTCCCTTGCAGTACAGGTTTCCCCATCTAGGTAAGTGTCCAGGAACCCACTGGCATCACCACACCAGGAAGCAATGATTTGAGAGGCTATTTTCAGCTTCGGTGAGTTTTTTTTTTTTTTTAAGATTTCAATGCTTTTGCCCATTTGTCATGGGTAATTTATATGAACAATGTGTGACAGTAAAATTTTGAGTAAAAATGACATGACCCACTATCTCATTCTCTCTGTTGACCCAGTCTCATCCCGAATGGCTTTTTGTGTTTCACCAGATGAAAAAATCCTCACAGGGAAATGTTTTGCCAGTGTGGAACAAGTGAAACAAAAAATGGCAGAAACACTAAAGGCATCAAAATCGATGAGTTTAAAAAACGATTTTGAACAGTAAAAAAGCATCTTTATAAGTGGATTGCATCAAATAGTGAGGACTTTGAAGATGACTGAAGTTAAAACATATAAGAAAAAATACACAATATTTTAATAAACATATTCCATGTTTTGGCAGTCTCCTCCTTGTACTCCTATACAAATGAGTGTGCAAGACATTTGTTTACACCAACATCATCACAGACACATAAATTAGATCCATTATAAGCATGTCACAATTGTATAATAAGTCCAACATTGACAAAAAATATCATTATGCAGCAAATTACTACATGTCATGTATTTTAAATATGTAACAATATAGGTTTTTACAGTTCTAGAATTTAACTTTAATGAACTCTATGCTTATGCAAAGGCATTATAAAAGTATGAACAAGGCAAAAATTACACAAAGTAACAGATGTAGATATTTATTCAATATGGCATAAAAATGTATACATGTGTACATACAAACATATAATCTAAATAAATATTACTATGACTATTTCAGTAATGACAATATATACTATAAATAGTATCCTAAGTATAAAGGGTAGTTTGAAAACCAATACAAGTTAAAAATATACTTTTAGTATGATGGCCAATAACTTAATTTTCAAAGTTTTAAGGATTCAAGATGACCACAAAGCAGTAGCTGACATGCTCCTTTCTTGCCAAAGGAAACAGAGAAGGTGGGCCCAGCTGCCAGTAAACTTGTGACTACTTGTGTTCTTTTTTTTTGTTTCCATATGAATTTCTGCATCAAAATTTTTCTGAGAAAAATTATATTGGTAATTTGATGGGCATTGAATTGAATCTGTAGATTGCCTTGTGTAGTAAGGACATTTTGTCAGTATTGATTCTTCCAAACAATGAACGTGGGATATTTTTCCATTTGCTTGTGTCATCCTTGAATTATTTGAACATTGTTTTTTAGTTCACATTGCAAAGATCTTTCACCTTTTGGTTTAGTGGATTCCAAGTTATTTCTTTCTTTTTTCTTTTCTTTTTTTTTTTTTTTTGAGTTGTAGTCTCACTCTGTCGCTCATACTGGAGTGCAGTGGCTGCTCCCAGCCATCGCAGCCTCGACCTGCTGGCTCTGGTGATCCTTCCATCTCAGCCTTCCAAGTAACTGGAATTACAGGCATGTGGTAACACGCCCAGCTAATTTTTTGATTTATTGTAGACATAATGTCTCACCAAGTTGCCCAGGCGGGTCTCGAACCTGTGGGCTCAGGCAATCCACTCACCTCAGCCTCCCAAGGCGCGGGATTACAGGCTGAGCCACCGAGTCCAGCTGGTATTTCATTTATATTGTGGCTATTTTGAATGGGATTGTGCCTTTTATTTGGTTTTCTGTCTGCTTCTTTCTGGTGTATAGAAATGTGATGGTCTTTTGTACATTGATTTTGTATGCCATGATTTAACTAAGTTGATTATCAGTGCAAGACGGTTTCTGACAGACTCCCTGGGGTTTCCAAAGTATAGAATAGTATTATCCATGAAGAGGAGTATCTTAACTTTCTCTTTTCCTATTTGGATATCCCTAATTTCCTTCTCTTGCCTGATTGCTGTCATGAGGACTTGCAGTACCGTGTTGAATAGGAGAAGTCAGAGGGGCATCCGTGTCTTCTTCTTATTTTGAAGAAGAATGCTTCTAGTTTCTGTCCATTGAGCAAAATGTTAGCAGTGGGCTTATTTTGGATGACTCTTACTGTTTTGAGAAATGTATCTTCTATGACTAGCTGCTATAGGGTTTTTATCAAGAAGGGATGTTGGATTTTGTCCTATGCTGTTTTTGCATCCAGTGATATAATCATGTGGCTTTTGGCTTTACCTCTGTTAATGTGCGAATTATATTTATTGTCTTTCAAATGTTGAACCCCCCTGCATCTCTTGAATGAAGCTCATCTCATCATGGTGGAGGACACCTGAGATGTGGCATTGAATATGATTTGCTAGAATCTTGCTTAGAATTTTTGTCTCGATGTTCATCAAGGTGATTGTTATGTAATTATCTTTCCTTGTTGGGTCTTTGTCAGATTTCTGACTAACCAACATGCACAGAATGAAACTGGACCACTACTTATCACCATAAACAAAAATTAACTATAAATGGATCAAAGACCCTAAAAATAAAACATCAAAATATAAGAATCCTTAAAAAAAAGTAGGAAACACTCTTATGCACATTGGAATAAGCAATGATTTTTTTGACCAAATTCTCAAAAGCAAATGCCATCACAGTAATATAGACAAGTGGGATCTCAACAAACTGAAAAGCCTTTGCACAGTAAAAGAAACTATCAAGAGAGTTAAGACAACCCAGGGAGTGGGTGAAAACATTTGCTAAATATATGTCCGACAAAAGCATAATATCCAGCGTCTACAAGGAACTCAAAGGAGCAGAATGGAAAAAAAAAAACCATAACCCTACTAAAAAGTGGGTAAAGGACATGAGAACTGTTGTCAAAAGAAGATATACACACCGCCAGTAGATACATTAAAGACAATTCCCAACCTCACTCATTATCAGATAAATGAAAATCAAAAGTACAACTCCAGTAAAGATGGTCATTATTCATAATTTAAAAATATATATATATGCTGGTGTAATTGTGGAGAAAAGGAAATGCCTCTACATTGTTGGTAGTGCAAGCTATTTCAAACTCTATGAAAAGCAGTGTTAGCCGGGCTCGGTGACTCAGCCTGTAATCCCGTGCCTTTGGGAGGTTGAAGTGAGTGGATTGCTTGAGCCCGCGGGTTCAAGACCCACCTGGGCAGCGAGACCTCATCTCTACAATAAATAAGAAAACCAGCCGGGCATGGAAGTGCACGCCTGTAATTCCGGCTACTCAGAAGGCTGAGGCGGAAGGATCGCTTGAGCCCAGCAGGTCGAGGCTGCGGTGGCCGGAAGCGGCCACTGCACTCCAGTCTGTGCGACCGAGTGAGACTCCAACTCAAAAAAAAAGAAAAGTAGAAAAGCAGTGTCGTTATCTAATAGAACTAAAAATTGACCATCCTTACAATACAGCAATCCCCCCATGGGGATATACATGGAGGAACATAAATTATTCTACAAGAAAATTTTTTAAAAAATACACCTGTATACTTATTTTTCTTTCCACCCCTATTCACAATACAAAAACATGGAAATAATTTTACTGCCCAATGAAAATGGACTGGATAGCTGGGCTCGGTGGCTCAGCCTGTAATCCCGAGCTTTGGGAGGCTGAGTTCAGAGGATTGCCTGAGCCCACTGGTTTGAGACCCGCCTGGGCAACTTGGTGAAACCTTATCTCTACAATAAATCAAAAAATCAGCCGGGCATGGTAGTGTGTGCCTGTAGTTCCAGTTACTTGGAAGGCTGAGGCAGAAGGATCCCTGGAGCCCACCAGGTCGAGGCGGTGGTGACCAGGAGTGGCCACTGCACTCCAGTCTGGGAGACAGAGTGAGACTCCAACTCCTCAAAAAAAAAAAAGAAAACAAGAAAAAGAAAAAGAAAATGGACTGAATAAAGAAAATTTGGTACATATGCACAATGGAGTATTGGGCAGTCATTAAGAAGAACAATATCATGGACTTTGAAACAAAATGGAAGGAGTTGAAGACCATCATATTCAGTTATCTATGACAGAAACAAATACTTGAATACCCCATGTTTTTACTCAACTGTGGGACCTGAACATTATCACATTTGCACAAAAGAGGGATTGGTAGTTGCATAATCAATAAATCAAAGGAGATTGTGCTCTAGTTTATTCGTGCGTTATATCAAAGTGACATGTAACAGGCAATTTGAAAGCAATAGAAATTGATTTTCCACAGATTTGTGGGCTGGAAGTGCAAGATTCATAATCATGCTAGTTTAGTGTCTGCTGAGGTCTGCTCTCTGCTTTCAAGATGATATTTGTCACTAAAGTCATGGCTAAAGGCAGAAGGGGAAAAAAGTGAATGCTTATTTCTTCCAGCACTTTTTAAAGGCACACATTTATTCATGATGACAAAAATCTCATAATTTTGGCATGTACCATAAGATCCACCTCTTAATACCACCACAATAAGGATTAACTTTCAAGATGAATTTTAAAGACACAAACATTCAAACAATAGGAGGAATGTTACATTTCTTCACTGTTTAACAAGGCTGTTCTATAATACGCAGGGCACTAACAAAAGAATATTTAAAGCACATTAAATAAGCAAATTTGTATATTATAAAGTAAACAATAAAAATGGTGAAGATAAAGTTAATAAATTGGAATTTTAGAAATCGCTAATTTTCAATTCATATAGTCTATTGTATTATAATTAATTATATTAAATAAGATATTTCCATAAAAATAAATATACTATAAAATGGAATAACTTTAGTATATAGAAATAAATTTTTTTATTTTAAAAGATACCAAAAATGTTTATAATAAAAATAACTGTTTTCTCTTTTAATGAGACACTCCTTTAATATAAGACTATAGAAAAATTTAAATAAAGACATGCAAAGATATATCATGGAAAAGAAGCTCAAATAAAACTGCTATAGTTAATGTCCTGTCATAATATAAGAGAAAAGCATTACTGCAAGTGAAAAAGCATGTTTCTAAAAAATAAATATTTATACCGAATCATTAGTAATATTTTAAAAATAGTTTATATGGAATATTAATACAAGTTCAACATAGAATTGAAGGAAGCACCTAAACAGGTCCTCAAAAACAGGGATTTCACACTGTTCTCTTGCTGCTTATCATACACACATTGTAGTGAACCTATAAAAGTCTTAAGCTAAACAATCAACACACATATGAACACACACATACACTCTATGCAAATATCAAATATTTATATTTTCAAGTTCATATAAAAAGTTTCCAAAAGTACACTACGATATCATCGTGCCAAGCATTTTAATATAAAAATACAGTGCTGTATTTTCAAGGCAAAACCATCACAGCCAAGCTTTACCTGTTGATACTTGAATACAGTTACTCAAATTTAATATTAGTTAACTAAAAATTAGTAACTTTTAAATTACTTCCTCATTCACAATAGTTACATTTAGACACAGACATAGAACACTTCCAACTTCACAGAAAACCTTATGATTATAAGTTATTTAAAACATAAGTCATTAACCAAACATTTGAAAACGCGAATGGCTTATAATTCAGTAATATATTTATAAATAAATTAAGGGCTAAAAATATCACAATGAATATTCATATTGCTATAAAATCCTATGAAAATAAAGTCTTTCTTGTGAAAAATAGATTTTCTTAAATGTATACACAACAAAAGACAAAAGCAGAAATTGAATTATCTAAGAATTAATCAAGGAAATTTAAAATGGGAAATTTGATATTTACTGCCAGTATAAATGAGCAAAGAAGTAGAAGGGAAAAAATTAAAAGTACACAATTATGCCTTTAAACATAATTACAGTGGGGATGTACAACAAGCAAAAGTATTTTTATTTAAAAACTATAAAACTGTGATGAAAGAATATTGACAAAAAAATCAGATAAGGCACAGATTTTGTTTCTGAATTAAACAGGAGAAATCGTTAAGGTTTTTATAGATATCAATCATTATTGATATTTAGCTATATTCAGTATACATTTTAATATCCATATAGAATTTAATCTAGAAAATAAAAATTATCAAAATGCAGTACCACAGTTACTTAGTACAGCCTTCATGTATTGAAGAAATTAATTTTGTTATAAAAACTTTTCTACAAAAATATTATAGGATCTCCGACGTCATTATCACTGAATAAGACCTTTTATAAATAAAACAGTACTAAAAAAAATGCTTTTAGTGTACAGAAAAAAAGAGGACTGCCTTTCAATACAACCTTGATAGCAAAAGCTTTGAACAAAAACAGTCAAAGTTTCCTGTGAACATGGATAAAGAAACAAATGTTACCTTGAATATAATATAGTCACTGATTTATTTTTAAAGGGGTAATACACAATAACAATTATGATTTTTTTTTTTAGAAACGCAAGAGTGGTTTAAAATATGGAAGAAATAAGTCCTAGCAGAGATTCATATCTATTATCCCAATACTTTAGTAGGTTGTTGTAGGAGGATTGTTTGAATCCAGGAAGCCAAACCATCCTAGGTAACACATCTCTGCAAAAATAAAAAAAAAAGAAAAGAAAAGAAAAGAAAAGGAACGACCGAAAAGAAAAAAAATTACTCCTTGTGGTAGCATGTAATATGTTACCAAGTATTAAGGAGATTGAGGAGAGAGTATTCCTTCAGTGCAATAGTTAGAAAATGCAATAAGCCATCGTTGTGCCACTACAGTCTTGGAAGTAGAGTAAGACTCCTTACACAAAAATAAGAGAAGAAAGAAAAAACAAAAAACACTTTGAAGATAATCTGCTGGAGTCCAGCTCCAGCAGGTTCAAGGTTTCCTAAAGGATGAGTAGCATCAGCGAATGAATGGGTGGACACAGACCCAGTGCTTGTGTGGTGCTGCTCGTTTATTGCCAGTAAATCTGTGATTTATATACCTTTTTATTACATAACCTTTTGGGTGACATACATGAAAAACCTTTTCTTGACATTAATCAAGTTTTCCAAAACAGGTTTCTTAAAACATTAATGATGGTCATGTGCAACCTTCTGAGTATTATTCTCATATTTTTGTAGTTAGGTGGACAGTCATGTGAAACCTTCCACATACTCTTCTTATTTCTAAACTATTAGATACAATTGTTTTCCTTAAAGCTATGAAGCAGAAAACTTATGTGATCATCCCTTTAAAGCTAAACACCCTCAAAACACAAAAACACCATTACCCTATACTTGAATACCCATGACCTTTAAAGATTAATCATAATCTACGTATTAAAACTAATATCTAATCTTTTCCTAGAAATCACATAACAGCAAAAGTCAGCCTGCTATATATTTAACTATGGCCAGGTACACTCTAACAAATGCTTTCTGCCACAAGGAACTAAACTTTTATTTGTGTACCTATAGAAAAACCAATCTCCAAAACACTGACGTTTCTTGGGGTCCTGATAGTAAAGCTGGCACAACAACTAACAATTTTTAGGCCACTGGCAGCAACCCCATGTCTCTCTGACTCGCCTCCAATCAAGACCAAAAGGTTCCAGTTTGTTTCCAAGGAGTTCATGATACCCATAGTTTTTCATCTACATTTCCTTGGCAAGGGAAGTGGGTTCCTGCCTGGACATTCGCAGGCCGACCTTCAGGACCCCTGTAATGCTAGCCCCAGTTTCTTAACATAGTGTTGGGGGTTCCCTCAAGGGGGTATAAATTTTGTCTAGTAATCTAATGGGGATTTCTGACCGTGACACTACAGGACGAACTATGATTTTTCCTCTCTGTGCTTATAACCAGGGGGTGAGTAGATAAAATTCCCTGCAATCCTCTGGAGTCCTTTTTCTGTGGTTGTTGAGTTAACTGTAGTTTCTCAGCCTCCGGGTGTGAGAACCGTAATAGAGTATACCATAGACTTAGGTTAAAAGCATGCTATAACTCAATAAATATGTAATCGGCTTGTGAACAATATCTCAGCCATTTAGTTTTCTGCTTTAAAACATAACCTGTAGCTGTTTAAAGTTTCAGTTATGGGAAAAACTGCAAAGCTCCAGTTCAAACTTCAACCCCTTCCCTTGACCCACTTTCCCCTTAGCAACAACCAATCAGGTGCCAGGGAAAAATCACCTAAAGTTTCCAAATGTCTCTGCAATTTCCCCAGCTAGTGGGCCAAGGTCAGCCCAAGTCAAGCTAGCCAATCCTCCACAATTAAGCTGACCACCAAAGGTTACTACCCCATTAAATGGTATCAAGACTGGAAAGTCCCCCCAAACTCCTCCTACCTTTGTGAAAAACATAAAAGGTGTCTGCTTAAGGAACTCAGGGCCTCTGGATGTACTCTGCTGCGTCGGTTGTCGACAGAGGTCCAGGCTTGAGCTTGCAAATAAAAACCCTCTTGAACTTTCATCGGAATTGACTCTTGGTGGTCTCTCAGATTGAACATTCGGCCACTACAAGGGGTGCTCAAACTTTTAAACCAGGGGCCAGTTCACTGTCCCTCAGACCGTTGGAGGGGTGGACTATAGTTTAAAAAAAAGAAAAGGATTTTGTTCATAGTTCTTTTTTTTTTTTAAACTATAGTCCTCCCCTCCAATGATCTGAGGGACAGTGAACTGGCCCCCTGTTTTAAAAGTTTGAGAATCTCTGCTAGGGTTTCCACCAGCAGCATGAATAACAAAGCAGGAGAAGCAGAACCACTGCTTTCCCAGATGTGCCATGCCATTCAGATCATCAGGCTCCCCGACCATGTCAGAAGGCAGACCTTTGCGGTCGGTCCCCAACAATAATCATAGTTTACATTGTGAACATTATATGCCGAAAACATATTGATAAGAATAAAATAAATGCAATATCATTAGATAAAAAATTGATTAGAAAAATTAGAATATTGTTATATTCCTTCGAGAAAGTTAAGATGATAATTTTTAAACATAAATGAATTTTGTTTATCAAACAGGGAATAAGGCATAGAATATGCATAGAACTTTTATTGTACCTTCTATTTATAAGAAATAAACCCCTCGCAGTGAAACTATTTCAAGAAAGAAAATCATTACGCCTACAGAGGGAGAATAAAAGTATAATTATTTACAGATAAAATAGCTGATTATTTAGAAAATACAGAACAATCTATACTTGAAATTATAGTGTTAATACATAAAATCAATGAAGCAACTGAATATACGATCAACGTGCCAACTTCATTGGTATTTACCCTTGTAGCAACACACATTTCTAAAACGAATTTTAAAATAAAGATGCCATTTACACAAACAAGAAAGTAAAATACCTATATTACTGTGTGACTTCAAAACTAAAAAATTGCAAAATGTGTAATAGAGAGAAATTAAAGAAAATGTAACATTGAATCACAGCCTGAATTTTGTTGAAATCAACACTACAAAGATCCATAACCTTTAAAAATTATGTGACAGATTTAATGCAGTACCAAATGTAAATCCCATGAGAGCTTTCTGATGTCATTATTTATTTATTTCTTGCCAAATGAGTAATATGCCCATTTCATATTAAGATTAGGGAGGCACCTCTGACATATTCATGTGAAACCCAATTAACCCATTTATAAACTACAAAAAGTGAGCATTTACTTTTTATTTGAGGTGTCATGTACATAATATAAATTTCATCCACTTAAAAATTTTAATATATTCATTGAGTTCCAATAAAGACCACTATAAAAAAAACAACACTATAGCTATTGGCAGTCACTTTCTAATTCACCTTAAGCCCTTAGCCACCACTATTCTATTTTATGTCTCTATGAATTTGCCTATTAATATTACACAAACCGACTCACATAGCATGTAACTTTTAGAAAGGTTTAATGACACAAATCTAATGTCCAGGAAAAGGAGTCAGGCACAACAGTAGCGACATCTGCCCTTGGGGGTGTGCATATTATTCTTTAGTAACTCATTTTGAAATTTATTTTCATTGCTGAAACAAACAACATAATTCATTTTCAGACTTAAGTGATCAAAATATTATTTTTATTTCATAAAATATAAAATTACATGATAGACTCCAAACTCAGGGGTTTGAATTCTGAAACGTACGCTTACAACTATATCGTTGTGAAATTCCACATTTGTCTGCCTCAAGTAGTTGGAAGTTTATCTTTGCACAGTTGCATTGAGCAAAATATTCTTTTATCCTATAGTGAAGAAAAAGCAACAATTCATTTTATTTTGGGGCAACGATCTGTGAAATAAGAGAATTATCCAGGTATTTTAAGAAAATAATACCCTGAAAAGAGGTTAGAACATTTATCATATTATAATAGTCAGTTATTAAACAAAACTTAAGTCTCTCTGTACTTTGAGGGAGACATTAACTCCATTGGATTCCTGAAACCATGAATAGTGCCAATTCTCACACGAATAAATACTATGTTTTTTCTCTACATACATACCTGTAAATTAGGCACAAGAGATTATCAATACCCAATAATTTAACATAATAATTATAGCAATATGCTTATGTCATTACTCTTGCACTTGAGGTTCTTATTAAGTAAACTAAGCACGTGTTAAGTAAGACAGCACTATGAAGACAGTGGATCTGATAACCAGATGACTATAAGTGAAGGAGGCCAAGTAGCATACACAGTATGGATACTCCAATGAAAACAATGATTTGTGTTTCAGGTGGGAGAGATCAATACTACCAAAGATTTGATCATGCTACTCAGAGCAGTTCACATTTAAAACTCATGAGTTGTTTTTTCCTGAAATTTTCTACTAATACTTTTGGCTGGGGTTGATCCTGGGCAATGAAACAACAGAGAGGGAAATTGTGATTTAGGGGGTGTACTGTAGCACATTATGTAATATTTATTTCAACACTGTACTAACACAAAATCTTTCCTCATGTCTGAAAATCAACATAAGCTTATCCATATTATTCTTTGAATTTCTTCCTTTTATATATTTTTTCTCTTTATAGCACTGTTCCAAAAAACTTACTTATATTTGAACATTGAGCCCTTTATTGTCACCCATGGATGATCACTGCTGTTACGGGAGATTCCAATCCATGCTTCATGTACGAGAGAGGCCAGAAGAGTCTCACAGAAAATAAAAAAAATTCTCATGTAAGTAAGCATTATGATAGATTGTATTAGCTTTAAAAGTACAAATAGTGTATTTTTCAAAAGATCTTTAATCTTTTAAACAATATTCTAAACTTAAAAAAAATTCTGTAGTGCCTACATTTTTTGTGTAAATTCACGTTATTCAAGCATGGTTTTGTTACATGTATATATTGCATTTTTTTTTTTTTTGATTTATTGTAGAGATGAGGTCTTGCCAAGTTGCCTAAGAGGGTCTCGAACCCGCGGGCTCAGACAATCCACTCACCTCAGCCTCCCAAAGGCATGGGATTACAGGCTGAGCCACCGAGCCCGGCTATATTGCCTTGTAATGAAGTTCAGGGTTGAAGTAAAACCATCACCTGAAAAATGTACATTGTACTCATTAAATAATTTCTCATCCATCACCGTCCTCTCACTCTCTGTCCCTTCACTGCTTTCAAGGTCTATATTTCACTCTTTAGGTTCATTTGTACCTGTTATTTACCCACTTACAATGAGAACTGCTTCTTATTTATTTCACTTATGTTAATAGCTTCCAGGTTTATTCCAGTCACTGCAAAAGTCATGATTTGCTCTTTTGGGTTATGGAGTGTTTCCTACAGTATGTGTCTTTGTGTGTTATTGTGTATGTGTGTGTGTGTATATATAAACACAAATACCTATGGTGTATGTGCATATATATAAGCTTAATACATTTTTATTCAAACATTTTTTATTCAAGCGTTTGTTAATGGACACAGATTGCGTCCATAGCTCTGATATTGTGCATAATGCAACAGAAAATGTATAAGTGAGTGGTTTATTTTAAATATTATTTGTTTTCATTTTGTAGACACCCAGTAGTGTGATGGCTAGATTAAAAGGCAGTACTGCTTTTATTTTTGAAAAATCTCCAAATTGTTTGCCATAATATTGACTAATTTACATTCCCACCATCAGTGTATAATGATCTGATTTGTCCACATGCTTGTAATCATCTGTTATTTTTTTCTCTTTATTGATACTCATTTTGAATGACATGAGTTGGCATTTCATTGTAATATTCATTGTCATTTCTTTGATGATTAGTGATGTTGAGTAGTTTTATATGTTTGTTGGCCATTTTTATATAGCTTTTGAATAGTGTTGATGTAAAGAGAACTCTTAAATATTTAACTTGATAATTTTATCATCCTTCTCAAGTTAATTAAAAAATGTGATTCACATAATTTAATAGTCACCCATGTTGTCAAAACTAACAGCATGGATTTGTTTAAGTTTCCAGTTTGTGCATTTGTTTCTCAGATATTGTGACTAAATCAATATATTTTTCACACATATTCAGAGTTGTGGTTTAGAAGGGAGTTAAGAAATTGCCATAAAGAAAGTAAATGACATATGCCCCAAACTCCTCTTTACTTGTTTCTTAGCGGAACCACATCATTTAAAACTATATCAATCCCCATTTTTAACTGATTTCCTTTTTATTGAATACAGTGTTCCAAGACCAGCTGATATATATGCATTCTCTGCATTACTCCCTACTACATTCAACTATAAGCTATAAAACAAATAAAAAGCAGAAGCAAAGGAGAACTGGGAATGGTGGAAATAGAAGGCTGAGCCGGGCTCAGTGGCTCAGCCTGTAATCCCAGCACTTTGGGAGGCCGAGGCAAGAGGATTCCTGAGCCCACAGGGTCAAAACCCGCTGGGAGAAGTTGATAAGACTGTGTCTCTACAATAGATCAAGAATTAGCAGGCGTGGTAGCACGTTCCTGTAGTTCTGGCTACTTGGAAGACTGAGGAGGAAGGATCGCCGGAGCCCTGCAGGTCGAGGATGCAGTGGCCAGGAGCAGCCAGTGCACTCCAGTCTGGGCGACAGAGTGAGACTCCAACTCAAAAAAAAAAAAAAGAATATATATATAAAA